>NC_133657.1:49010740-49310740 GCF_009905375.1 Apium graveolens | reverse complement strand
TTACAGGAACGCGTTACAAGCCCTGTAACGCATTCCGGTGATGCGTTACACCCCTTTTAAGCCATTAAAGGGTGTAACGCATTCCGTGAATGCGCCACAGGTGTGTAACGCATTCCCGGAATGCGTTACACCCCTATTTTTTTTTCTGCAGCAGCCGCCTTTTGCTCTCTCGAACTCCGTGCTGCTGTCTCTGTCTCTTTCTTCAGCAACAGTACAGCAGTCCCAACACAGCAGAGTAACAGACAAGCAGCAGTACAAACAAATATACTTACAATTCATATTTATATATATATATATGATTATTTAATTACGAATTTAATTATAAGAACTTCAAAAATTCATAATAAAAAATCTATACATCATAAAATTATGAAAAAAATACCCAGACGATCTACAACACTTGTAGAACCCAGATCAACATTCAAAATTATTCTGAGAAACGATTTCTCATCAGACAAAATTAATCCATGATATTACTTGTAAAAATCATAATTAATTCATACAAGCACATAAAATTCTGAAATTTTTACCACAGATCTATATGCATACAACCTGGCTCTGATACCATTGTTGGATTTTTAACGCAGCGGGGGCATGGCAAAACACTTTTACACATACAAAATCCAAATAAAAGCATACAGATCATGAATAAAAATTCGAGGGATCGAATCTAACCTTTTAAAATAATTCGGAGACAACGATCAGAGATCCTTAGCAGTTGCTCCTCAAGTGTGAAGCACTCCACCGGTATCCACTAAGAAAACGATGTTAAGGAGGAGGAAGGAGGTGGAGAGAATTGGGTTTTCCAAACTTTTTGGGTTTTCGGGTTCGATGGGGTTAGAATAAAATTAGGGTCTATAATAGTGTATTTATAGGCAAAATTTTCAGCTGAAATTTTCCCATAAATATTATTATTATTATCCCATTTATTATTCTCATTAATAATTAAAATACCTTTTAATTACTAATCCTTTTTCTAAACACTTTAGAAATAATTCTCTCTCTTGATTTAATTTCCAAAAATTAAATTCTTAATTAATAATATTAAGAACTTTTCTTAATTAATTTATAATCAATTAAATCTCATTTAATCAATTATTAAATTTGCCAATTAATTATTTATTTCACAAATAAATAATTATTAGCCATTATTAATTAATTCCTCTACCATTAAATCATTCTCTTTTTATGGTGTGATCCTGTAGGTTCAATATTAAGCCGGTAGTAGAAATAAATAATAATAAAACTATTTTATCATTATTTATATAAATTCTCTAATTTATTAAATATGATTAATTAATTAATCACATTTATCTACATCATGAGGGATACTTCTCAGCATATCGCGTCTATCCGGATAATATGAATTTACTGCTTAGAATACCAAGAACCTATTCAGTGAATAGTTACCGTACAATAAACTCCTTCTACCCTACAATGTCCCGATTAAATATAAGGCATGGATCTCGTGTCAAGCCTATCTAATTCAATCACTTCCTTACCATTTACTATGCGTAGTTCTATGCAAATTAGAAACTCCTTTCTAATTTCAATCACTCTGGCCAGAGATTCCTGAACTAGCATAAGTGGATCAGCCTTGAACATTCGCTTCCTTCACTGGAAGGGGTAGATCCTTTATTGATCATACACTATCTTCGTGTACAAATTCCTATACCCAGTAGAGCCCTAATAATTGTCCCTGGAGACTAAGAAATAAACCAAAGCATAGTTCAGTGTACACAAGATGACTATGATGACCTCAAGTCTAAGAATACTTGTACAACTATCACTATGTGAACAACTGCTGACACGTGAGTGAACTCCATCAGTTGTTCAGCTGTGCGAGTCATGTTCAGTGAACTTATTCTATAATAAGCACCTACATACTAGCTATAGTGTCATTACACAAATGTCTATGAGAACAGACATCCTTCATAATGAAGCAAGCATAGTATGTACCGATCTTTGCGGATTATTAATTACCAGTTAGTAATCCTATGACCAGGAACTATTTAAGTTTAGAGTTATCATCTTTTTAGGTCTCACTATTATGATCTCATCATAATCCAAAAAAAGCTTTACTCTAAACTATGGTATATCTTATTTAAACACTTAAATAGATAAAGCCCGTAATAAAAACAAAACAAGTCTTTATTAATATCAATGAAATCAAAACAAATTACATAAAAGTTATTCCTAAATCCTAATACATGATTGGACTTAGGACATATTCCTTTCACCATCCACATTTCACTTATGTATACATTCAGGCTTGTTCGAGTAACAAATTCCAAATCCAAGTCAGATAATAACTTCATAAAGTCCTCTGAAAATCCCTTCATAAATTGATTAGCTATAATAAATTCCTACTTATTAAGTCTTGTATTTTATAGTGTCGTGCCTCCACGTTCGATAGTTTAATAATTCGATCATAATCGCGTTCTTACGGGATTTACAATCATAACTTTTGGTTTCGTTTATGCCGCATAATATAACCATCGTTCATGCAACATATCAATTCCTTTGGTAGTATTAATATTCTTCTTCAATCATGTGGAAGATCCCTCCATTTTCTTCAATTATCCTTTGGCTTCTTTTGAATCACAAATCCTTTAAACTTTAATAGTTTTATGAATTGGATAAATGATATCTCCGCACGTTGATTCTATTATTGATACTATTAAACAAGATTTGCACTCTTCTTTATCGGGAAAAATTTATATTTCTCCGTAATAGCGGTCCACTTGCCCCTTTGAACTAACAATACTGAGTCTAGGTAAAGTATTCTTCCAAGTAATCTAATACTTATAACTAACAAGAAATTCAAGTAGTAATTTGACAAACAAACTTTAAAACTTACTTTGTTTAAAGATCTTTTAGACATTTTGTTAAGAGAATCTTTTTTGAAAACTTTTTTAAAATTTTGAAAATCACACACCTGGTCGTCATTACTATATGAGTTGGTTGTTATTCTAATAATCTATCAATAAGGTATCTAATTAAAGAAACAACCACATCAGGGTCCATCCACTCCAGTATATCTTTCACCTCTTATTGGGTCCTTTTCGCCTTCATTAGTTGACAAAAACTCATTTACCGTTCCATATTATCTTATTCGCAGCTTTAACTCCAATACTGACACCCGATACTATCCTTGATACTCTCATCATCATTTTTTGCTATCACAGTTACAACCAATCGACATAATTTGACGTTCTGTCCGAAGTTAAGGTCGTATCTTCTTATTAACTTTAAGTATAACTAGTACGGTAGATGTGTCATTCCTTGCGCAGTGCCCAAGAAACGGCTGTAAATAGCAAGAAAGATATCACAATAATATATAGGGTCAACCATTAAGAGTGCCTCTAAAACTGGCAACTCTAACTCTCTGCTTGATTCACTTAGCTAAAGGCTGATAGCTATGTTCCGCCACACAATCCTAGACTGGATCATACTAAAACTCATTTATCTCTTCTTTTACCAATTCTTGAAAGAATCAATCTCACATCCATTTTAAACTTAGGGTAGTTTACCCAATATCCGTCGAGCCGTCGACTCCTCATAATTATAGGATCTGGGTACTCCATATATCTATAGGGTTAATATATTCACCTCATGCCTATCTTAACCACATCTCATCTTAATAATCAATATCATATCCGAAAATCTTAACTCAAACTCAATATGAGTTTACTTAAGGTCTTCCCTATCTTATATGACCTGCCAATCTTATCTTAATTTCTACCTATTCTTATTTGAGGGACCAATAACATGTAGCTCTGATACAAACTTATAACATCCCCCAGATCTGAGGTCAGGATTTGGGTGTTACCAAACAACTTTAAATAATATAAACATGTATATTAAAATAAATATACAGATGACCCCTTACTTCTGGATCATTTACAAGTTATTGTATGAAACAAGAATCTAAACATTTAAATTGTATAACAATTACTCAAATATTATTACCTCTTTACCATCTTCCTCGTCTTAATCACTCCGACGTCTCCAACTTCCTGCAGCCGGGATCTCTCCTCTTCTCGCTGACTATTATGAACTATTCATTTTTTTCCTCATATGATACCGAAAGAAATAAGAATTCACAAAGCAATAGTAACCCAAAAATGCCCAGCAAGTATCATAATTGGTTTCCAGGTATCTTTATCAAAAGAAACTCCTGAAAATAATCTTTAAATGATTTTATAAACATCTTTATTTATTTCAACTGTTGAGTGAATAAAATTTTGGCCTTTATTAGCCCTCAATCATAAATCAAAATCAACAAACAGTTCACTGATTCATCTTCTGAATCAATTCTTTGTTCGGTTTTGTAATCATAAAACTTTTAAGGAAGGAATATTTTTAATGGCGATCAACAATAAATTAGACTAGACACTAGAATCAACATAGTACTATAACATGATGATTAGTCTGGTACAGTACGGACCTATGCCCATCCGCATAGACCCACATCATATTGGGTACCCAGGCCCATACTGGACTCAATAAACAAAGGGTCCGGCCCATCCTCGGCCCTTAGGGTCCAATCCATCCCTGACCCTTATCGTAACCATCCAGTCCGTAGAGTATTTTGATGCTAAACCATTTTTATTAAAACATCATAATTCAGGGTTCGAAAAATAACCCAGAACAACAAGCATTTGCTCATGATATCATAAATCATTATAAAATAACAAGAAGAAGGGATACTTGCATAATCAAGATTTATTGCAGCAAAATATGAAATATTTAACTATTCTGAATTTAGAATAGAGAAGAATTACTTGCCTCAGTTGATCCGCTTTCTAACTTTCAATCATCATTCTATGTTCACCTCTATTCTCTATCCACTCGTCTCATTACCACACATAACCAGAATTTACTTTTACTATTACCGTCAACCAGAATTTACTTTTACTATCACCGTCTGGCCTTAACTGCCCCGAACTATGTGTATCTATCATAAAAGATACTATTTTAATTAACACACCAAAACTCAATCGACGTAACAATACGTCTCGATATCTACCCCATCGTTTATATTTAATCATGGCATTGAAAACTGTAAACAGGTAGCATGCAGATCACATAGCACTCAATCATGTTGTTCATATAACACATAAACACATAACTCATGTAACACATAAGTTATATCGTCAAAAGATAGGATTTGGTGTTTTTAAAACCGGAATCAGGTCAAAAATATGATTTATCGGTCAATAGTTGACTCAGAGCGACTCGTAACACAAGCGAACTTTCTATACAAAAATATTTTAAGTCTTGAAAATATTTTTATTGGAAGCGGAATATTTTTTCGAGTCTAGACGCGTTCGTTTTGTATTAAACGGACGAATGGTCAATTTATTATGAATAAATTGAGAATAATTCAATTAATAATAATAATTGAATTTTAAATGCCTTTATATCATTTTTAAAGTCTCGGAATGATTTTTAAATCATTATTTGGCTTAATTATGAATAATTACTCCCACTGTCCTAACCATTTCTTTACACTTTCCTTTTTGGGATGTCCCTTCCAATTCTTTACATTTCAAAGTTTTCCAAAAGTAGTAAAGTTTTTATAATTTAAAAGGAAACTCATCCACTACTTACCTCCACTATACCCACTTTATACATAAAATATTAATCGGTCCCACCACTTTATTAACTTTTTAAACTTTCCACCACTACTTTATCATTTTTCTTAACCTTCGTGCCCAACCCAAATGTAAACAAATGGTTGGGACGGAGGAAGTACATTTTATTTAGCTATTTATAGATAAAAATAATTAATTAAATGAATTAATTAATTAATTAAATCTATAAATAAATAATTAAAATAACTTATAAATAATTATGTAAAATTTAGATTTTTGAAAATAATAAAGACAATAATTTTCCAGAATTAAAATAATTCAGTTAATTATTTAAAATAATAAACTAAATTAATTTTGAAATTAAAATCAATTTTTGGAAAATACAAATGAATTTTAAATTATATTTAAAATAAATTGTACAAACAGTTTTTAGAAATAAGGTTGGGGGACATATAGATTAAAACCGGGTCAAAAGAATTGGGAAAATGGGTCTTGAAGAACTTTTCGGGTCGGGTCAGTCGTCGACCGGATTCTGGGAATAGGCCGGCGGCGTATTCCGATTCTGGCGAGCTCAATTACCCCATAAATAACTTGTTTTAGTCATTTCTTGATGCTGGCATATCACAAATCATACCAGAAACCGTAATATCCTAACAATAATAACAGATCATCATTGATCTTCTTCTCCGACCAAAATCCGAAGGCAACTCGTGATCTTTCCGACGGCAATTCGCCAGCCCTCCGAACATAACCATACTTGATGTAATTACTTTCAAAATAAAGCTTATACTTCTAAAATCAAACCCATTCAGTCTTTCATCCAAACAATCATTCAACAATTCGGAAAATTAAAAATAAAAACCAAAAAAACCGAAACTCGATTAATACAATCCAACAATAAAATGAACCAATTACTAACAGGAATCGATTGTAAATGACTTAATAAAGATGTATATATCATCATATTGAACTGACAATCAATTAATCAAAAAGTCCCAAGTTCGGACATACACCCTAGAATTCGAATTTTGAATTTCACTAACCTGAGGTATGATTTAAGGCCATAATCTGAGAGAGCTCTTTATGAGAGTCAATTTGGTTACAAATACAACATGATTTGCTTTCCAAATCACTTCAAAATCATGGTTTGATTCCAAAAACATGTTTGAAACCCTAAACCTAGAAATCAGAGAATTTTTTGATTTTTTATATATATTTTTTATTATTTTTATATAATTAAATAATAAGTAAATTCTATTTATAATTACAAAAATACTACTCCCAAAATTATTTATGGCCTAATTATGTCATTTAATAAAAATAATTATCCCAAAATTAATAATTAACGGGGAATATTTTTAATCCAATAAATACAAAAAATTATGTCAAAATTTCTCAAATATTACAAATAATCCAAAAATGCAAAAATATTGAATATTTAATAGTCCCAAAATTTTATAAAAATAAAAATACGATTTATGTGGGATTTGATGTCCCGGTAGGGGCCCCGAAAAAATTATTTTCACGAAACAAAATATTCTCTAAATTAACTAGATGTTCGAAAAATCAATATGGTATACGCCATATTATGCAAAATAAGGCTAATTGCTCTATACGAAATAAAAGTTATTAAAACGAAACCTGGGTAGTATAAATTTTAATATAACTCCATTCAACATGTAATAAAATTAACCGGCAAGGGTTGGCTCAGTTGGTTAAAGAGGGGATAAATATCCTCTTGGTCACAGGTTTGAATCCCACGGGAGGAGAATTTATTATTATGCCACCTGAGTCAGAGCTTGTCGCTTAAATGCGGTTTATCTTGGTTCACGTGATTTGTAGGCTATTGCGTGAGCCCGTTGGGTTTACGTAGTGCGCACCCGAAGGGTAGCGACTGCGGGTTCCCTACGATAAAAAAAATACCGATAAATATCCTGAACCACACAGAACACATATAGCACATAACAGATAACTTTTATGATCAATCATAATTTATAATATCATAAATCACATAATACTAATTTAATATAACAAAAAATAATCGTAAATTCCCGGTTGTTACACTAATTCTGAGACAAGTCCTCAAGTATCATATTTTGGAGATTAAGATGGTAACAACTCAGGGGGAGCATAACAAGGAGCAGAACAAGGATCCCCTAGTCAGAATGATCAGAATGGAGAGCATGCTGAATCATAAAGAACTTGTATGCCTAAAGCAATATGGTAGAATAAATCTCATACTCTTGATTAAATCATTGGAAATGCAGAGGCAACAATTCAGACTAAATTATCTACAACAAATGAATTTCTTTATTCTGGGTTTCTATCTCAAATGGAACCAAAGAAAGTAGGTGAAGCTCTTGGAGATCCATATTGGGTGATTGCTATGCAAGAGGAACTCAATCAGTTCGAAAGACAGAAAGTGTGAAAGCTTGTACCAAGGCCTAAAGATAAATCTGTGATTAGTACTAAGTGGGTTTTCAGAAATAAGCTTGATGAATATGAAATTGTTATAAGGAACAAGATGAGACTGGTTGCTAAGGGGTATTCTCAAGAAGAAGGGATTGACTATGATGAAACCTTCGCACCAGTTTCTAAACTTGAAGCCATCAGGATTCTTTTAGCATTTGTAGAATATTCAAATTTCAAGTCATATCATATGGATGTGAAAAGTGCTTTTCTGAATGGTGAGCTTGAAGAAGAGGTCTGAGTAGACCAACCCCCTTGCTTCTCCGATCCTGAGTTCGAAGATTTTGTCTATTTTCTCTTCAAGGCTCTCTATGATCTTAAGCAAGCTCCAAGAACGTGGTATGACACTCTTTCAGAATTTCTTATTGAAAATGGTTTCATTAGAGGTGTCATACATAAGACTATGTTTCATAGATGCATAAAAATGATATCATATTTGTGCAATCCTATATTGATAACATTATATTTGGGTCTACGAATGATGCACTTTGTGCAAGGCTGACTAAGCTTATGCAGAGTAGGTATGAGATGAGTATGATGGGTGAGTTGAATTTCTTCCTAGGACTTCAAGTGAGCCCGAAGACATAAGGCGAGATTGAGAACTTGATAAATTATTACTACGTGTCTGCCTTTAGCGGATACATCATGTCAATTTCTTGTTAAGACAAGAAAGGTTTTCATTATAATTAAATAAACAACAGCTGTTTATTCTATTTTACAATTTATATGATCTAAGATGACTGAAATCAAAGAATACCTCTAGCAATGTCGTTAAGCCTTATTAATAAGAAACACGTTTCCGAGTTACATATGAATATATACTTGGATTAGTTTGATTTTGATTCATACGGAAGATGAGAACCTTGTATCATTGGAAAAATGACAAAAGCTTCTTTTACCTGATAAGGTAAAAGAGCCACCAAACGGTTAAGACTATTACATAAGTGATGTATGTGGCCCAAATGCGTACGATGGTAAGGGGTGACGTATGCTACTTCATAACATTTATTGAGAACTTCAGTAGATATAGATATGTATATCTTATGAATAATAAATTTGATTCTTTTAAAATGTTCAAATAATGTAAGGCCAAAGTAGAAAAACAAACAGGGGAAAGTATAAACGTTTCACAATCGGATCATACAATAGAATACTTAAGCCTAAAATTCAAGAATTTATTAAAGGAGTGTGATATTATATCACAACTTACTCCTTCTGGAACACCTCAAAAGAATAGAGATTCTAGAGGAGAAATCGTACTTTGTTGGACATGGTGCGATCAATGATGAGTCAAGCGGAACTTTCAATAAGTTTCTGAGGCTATGCTCTAAAAACGGATGCATATAACCAAGTTCCTACAAAAATGGTTCAAAAGACTCCATATGAGATATGGAATGAGAAACGTCACAATATATCATTTATGAAAATATGATGACGTGAAGCATTTGTGAATCGTTTAGCCTCTGAAAAGTTTGGACCAAAATAAGATAGATGTTATTTTGTGGGATACCCAAGTGAGACTAAAGGGTTCAATTTTATATTCCATCCGAGAACATTTGTTGCTCGACTGATGTATTTCTTGAGGGAGAACTACTTTCTAAGAAAATCAGTGGGAGGACAATCTAGCTCGACGAAGACTCACATGATTATATTGAACCAGAGTTGGAACAAGTTTAGGATGTACATCAAAATGTTAAAAGTAATCCTGATCAGGAAACACATGTTGTTCATAGATCTAGTAGGATTCGCCATGAGCCATAGAGATATTATGGATTTCTCTTAATTCAAGATGGTGATGTGATGCTTACGGATAATGATGAGCCTCTCACCTACCAAGATGCTATGAATAGTCCAGACTCCGAGAGATGGTTGGAGGTCATAATCTGAGATGGAATCCATGTATCAAAATAAAGTATAGACTTTAGTTGATCTACCCGAAGGAGTAAAACATATATGGTGGAAGTGGTTTTTTAAGAAGAAAACCGACATGGAGGGTAAAATACAGACCTAGCATGGCTTGTGGAAAAAAGGTTTTAACCAAATTCATGGTATAGACTATGAAAAGACCTTTGCACCAATTTCTATGGTCAAGTTTATCGGGATTTTTCTAGCAATAACAGCTTACTATGACTAAAAGATTTGGAAAGGATGTCAAAACTGCTTTATTAAATGAGAGCCTTAAAGAGGGTGTATATATGATACTACCTGAGGGTTTTATCGATCCAAAGTTTACTAAAATGTTCTATAAGTTTCTTCTATCTATTTATAGGTTGAAGCAAGCCTCATGAACATGGAATATTTATTTTGATAAAACAGTCAAAAAGTTTGGATTTATTCAAAATGAAAATAAACCATGTGTTTACAAAGGTTAGTGGGAGCCATGTGGCATTCCTAGTATTATATATACATGGCATATTACAAATAGAGAATGTCATACCTTCTCTACTGGCTGTTAAAACTTGGTTGAGAAATGGTTTCTCGATGAAAGACTTAGGTGATGTGACATATATATTAGGGATCAAGATCTATAAAGATAGATCATGGAGATTAGTCGGCCTAAGTCAGATTACATAAATTAACAAAGTATTGTATCATTTTGGCATGCAGGAGGCAAAGAAATGTTCTGATGTCTCATGGGATAGTGATCTTAAAGGATAAATGCCCTAAATCATTAGACGATAAGGGTTTTATGAGCAAAGTTCCATTTGCTTAGGCAATTGGATACGACCTGCATGTCGTTTGATCTTGTAATTGTTAAATCTTGAATGTAACTCGAGTTTTTCTTGTAAGTTAATTAGATTAGTTTTTATATTTTATTAATGTAATGTACATAAAGACATGAAGACTTAAAGAAAAAAGAAGGACAGCCTCATGGAGGCCATCCAAGGAAGCAATGCAAGGAGGAAACAACTCAAGAAAAGAAGACATATATAGTTAGCTTCTATTTATTAACTTACCACCTTAGATTGACCTAGATCTTCCTCATTAGCTTGACGAAGATCACATAGGATGAAGCCATAACCAACCATGTTTACTTTACTGCACTTCACATATATATGCTCATATGATGAATGTATGTGTAGAGTAGTTTAATGATACATGCTTAATTAGATTAAGGATGTATGAATTAGATAGGACACCCATGCTATGCTTTCTAAACACGATAAAATCTGTAACGACTCAAGATTTTAAATGAAGAAATGATTTTGAGATTCTCGCTTTTATGAAACAGGGAATAAACTACGAATTTTCTTTATATCTGACATGGAGCGATTTTGTCAAAGGCGATTTCATTGAACTTGTGAGGTTATGGGTTTTAATCAAGATAGTTGTGACTTCCTCACTACCTGAAAATCAAATTATTGATGAATATCAATTTGAAGTATTTTATGTTAGGTCATACAACACTATAGAAGGGGGTTGAATACAGTGTTATTACAATCAAATCGATCTTGAACACAAGTAACAATAAACATATATATTTAATATAATAAATTCTGTTACAATGGAACTGTTCTCTCTCAGTGATGAACAAATATCACTAAGAGCTGCTAGGTTACAATTTATGATCTTCTCGATAATGATAACATATATAGTGTAAACCTATGTCTGTGTTTATATACTACACAATTACAAGATAACTTCTAATTGATATGGAATATAATTCTGTCTCCTAAAATATATCAATCAGATATCTTATACAAGTCTTCTTATCTTCTAACTCTTTCCATGCATATCTTCTTTTGTTTTAGTCTTGATCTTCTATCCTGTAAATCAGCTTCCTTCCTTAACTGTAAGTCCTCCCGTACTTAAGTTCTGATATAACCTTAAGTTCTGATATCTATATTATGACTTCCAGTAAGTATTGATTCAGTAAGTCCTGATATTTCCTGTTTGTTAAGATATGAAAACTAAACATGAAACATATTAGACATGACATCTCAAATAAATCTAACAATCTCCCCCAACTTGTAAATTATGCAAAAATATACAAGTTAATAGATTTGATGATGTCAAAAACATTTAAGTTTAAATGCAATAAGAGTTTAATAAGACTATTAATTACAACTTACAGAACATGCAGCTTTACCAATATCGCTGGATCAATCTGAATCCATAATGATTCTTAACAAAATCTTTTACCAGCTTATCTTTAGCTTTTCTCAGAACTTCAATAAATAGTGCTTTGACCTACATCAGTTCTTCATCTTTGTTGTCACCAATTTGATAAATGGCTGTTCTGAGAGCTTGAATTGATGTTCTTTCAAGTCCATCACCAAGTCTGATAACTCTAGGATGTGAAGAGTCTTCATTATAACATAAGCATCTTCCTTTCAGAATAACTTCCACCTTAGCAGAGTTCTTCAGTATAGGAATTTCTCTTCCATCATCTTCAGTAATCATTGGAATGTACTGAGAAGCCTTTGTACCAGAGATTCTGCAAAGATCTCTTATATCCTTCAAAATGTAATATGACCATCTTCTTGTAACATCAGATTTTACTTCCAGAAGATAGTAAATATGTTGAAGCTCTCTGACAGACTTCTTTAGCACATCAGTATCAGCTAGTCTTTAAGTTCTTCCATCATTGAGAAATAAGATCAATTTCTCTTTTAGATTTTCTTTATCATGAGCATCTATCACAATTTGAGCAGACAGCACTTTATCAAGGTGCTTTTGTTTGATTTGTTCATATGGTTTGTCTGTCAACATGAAAGGATCTCTTAGAGTAACTTCTACTCCTGTTTGTATTTTTTCTTCATCAGAAACTAATCCAGCTCTATCTCTAGGTTGCTTGGCTCTCAACCCAAACGTTGCGAGTTGATTAATCATAAGATTGGACTTTGGTTCAACTGGAGTAGCTTTCTTCCATAACAGCTTCTTCTTATCAGCAATTGTTATCTTTTTCAAATCAACTTGAGCATTGTCAGTAGTTGATGTCTTGATAGCTTGATCAGTTTGCTGTTTCTTCTATAGCTTGTTGTTCTTCATTCTGAACAACTTGAGCAATGTCTCTTGAATCTTCGTAATGGCTTCAATTTTCTCAAGAGTATGTCTGATATATCTATTCTTGTCAAGCTTGATCTGTAGATCTAGCTTATCAGCATTTTCATTTAGTGTATCAACCTTATCATGAGTAATGGAATGTAGACCATGAAGACTTCTTGTACTCATAGCTATAACCTTGAGTTGAGTCTTGAAATCAGAATTTGACAATAACTCATCAGCTTTTGACACATGTTCTGTCAGAATTTTGGTGCTTGGAATAAAATCTGATTCATTCCACTTCTTGGTCCACTCAACTCCCCTGTGAGTTTCTTCCCAAGGTACAGGAGCATCCTGTTCAACAAATTTCTTGACCAATTCTTCCTTTCCCAGAATAGGAGCTGAAGTCTCAACAGAAACACTATCTTCAGAACTTGAGGAAGATTCATTATGTTCTGACATCACAAGAGTGTGTGATGCAACTGGAGAGTCAGGAATAACATCATCTAAATTCTGAGCATCAGAATTTATCTCCAGAGCTGGTGTAGATGGTACCTCAGCATCTAAGATTGGAGAGTTGACTGTAGATGGCTGAGCTGCTGTAGATGGAGCTTCCAAAAATAAAACAGTTGGTATAATCAACCTTTGAAGATCAATTTTAGGACTTAATCCTGAACCTTCAACTGTTGTCTCTCTGACTGGAGAAACAGTAGGAGTGATCACTATATCAGGAACAGTGTCTTGGGCTTTAGCTGGAAGAGCTTCAATGATAATTGGCTCTTTTGAGATCAGAGATTCATGATCCCCTGCCTCAGCTTCTTCAGTATCTTCTGATGGAGATTTAGCATTATACCTCTTTGCCCTCATTTTCTTCAATCCCCTTGCCAATGAAGGAGTTGCTGTTGCAGCATCAGAGCTGACAGATTTCCTCTTCAAAGTATTAGAACTTTGAGCTGCAGTTTCTTTCTGAGAAGTAACATTCTCAGCTTCAACTGTCACAGGTTCTAAAGCAAGAACCTGTGCTTCATTTTCACTATCAGATTCATCTTTGAGAATCATATTCCTTCTTTTTTGTGGAGGGTGAGGAACATACTTTGCCCTCTTAGAAGGTTTGGAAGATGAAGGTCTGATGGTCTGTGCTGATGGTTGAGATGATTGTATTGGTTTGAAGTATGTTCAGATAGTTGGTTATGGTTATGGTTGATAAGTGTAAGGTGTGTGTGTAGTGGTGGTAGGTGCTGATGATTCAAGTTCAGATGGTTGGACATCAGGATATAGTGCAGTGTATGTAACTGGATCATAGGTTATTAAGGCTTGTTTGACAGATAAAGGAATTTGGAGGGGTCTCAACACAGCCTTCTTATTATCAGTAGATAATAAGTCATTAAAAGCTCTTTTAGCTAGTCTAAATGGTGGAATAAATTCACTGGCTAATTAGGGCTTATCAGAACAACAAGCACTATAGATAAGCTGACAGAATCTAGCAAAATAGAAAGTATTCCTATCTTCTGTCATCATATCCCCAATAAAGCCTAAAACAACACTTGCATAATCAAAATCAATATGATTAATGAGAGCATACCCGATTTGTTGACTGAGTATAGGGATTGCATCGAAATTAGAACATTTGTTGGCGAAGGCCTTTGTAATGCAGTCAAAGAAAAAACTCCATTCCCTCTTAATGTAAGGTCTCTTCAATTGACCAAGCTTTGCCAACGTCTTTTCATATCCCAGACTGGCCATCATTTGTTGAAGAACTGGCTCTTCAATAGTCGAATAAATGCAATTCTCAGGTAGTTGCAATGCTTGGCGAACTGTAGCCAAACTCACGACATGCTCATCTTCCCCTGTTGTAAAGATGATACTTGGGGACCTTTGAGCACCACCATCATCATATACGCCACTTCTCCAAACCTCCAGCACTTGAGTTCCAGAGATTGCTTCAGGTTGGGTCAAAGCTACCCAATATCAGAACTAGCAAGGAAATCCTGAATAAAGTGAAGTTCCGATGGAGCTTCAGCCTTGCTAAGAATAGATGAGTAGTTGTTAGGAACAAACTTAGCTCCATTGAAAATCAAGTCTTTTGGTGCCATCTCTGTAAGAAATTAAGTGAGAAAATAGATTGCTTAAAAGGTGTTTGTGAAAATGCCTGTAAGAAAAACTACTTCATAGAATATTAGTGGGTGAGAGAAATAAGAGAGATGAGAGAATAAGAAAAGTAGGTAAAAGATTAGAAATTTTTTTGACTCTCTTATTTATACAGCCCATATGATAACAGTTAATTTTTGAAGCATGGCAGACAATTAACACCTGGCAACGTGTGAACAATCAGTAAAAAGTTAAGGCAGGAGTTAATGGGCATGGGAAATAAGCAATAATTACCGTGCACATGCAGTTTTTCAGGACATACACGTTTACCACTAACCCTTAATGATTATGACTATTTTTATCTCACCTTAATATATTCTGATTAACTATGACCGTTTCAGTTTTTACCATAAATAAGTCAAGTAAAGAATAATGCCACGTAGGCATCAAGGATTCCATCAGCATTTAATATCAGAACTTTAACTTATATCAGATTTTAACAGTCATTAGAATATGGCTTACCAACTCAAACAGTGAATATCTTTTTCTGTGATTCTTCATACAAAAATTGATTGGATTCTTCAGAGTTTAATCATCAGAACTTTCATCAGAACTTGTCCTCAGAAATTTATGCAAATGACACTTAACTGTTTGTCAAAAACATCTTAATCACCACAGTAATTTTCATCATTCATATGGAGTGATAGTGTGTGCATTTAGCAGAATATCAGATAAAGATTAAAGTCTGATAAACTTCAGTACATCTTAGAAATAAGGCATAACTGAGAAAAGTGCTTAAAATCTGTCATTTATCATGAAGTCTACTATAGAACAAATTTATGCTAGAGTCCACCTCAACTGTTTGTGCTCATTTTATGCATCTTTTGAAATTCCTTTTTACGGTGGCTTCTCAATGTAAGTGAGTCACGACTGCTTATTTGAATTTATGCTATTATCAGAGTATTTCTCCAATAATCAGAGAATGTGAAAAGTCACCAAGAAAATTTATTTGCCTTTCTAATGCATATTATTTAATACCAGCAATGCATTTGGATCTTCCCTTCCACATTATTTTCTCTAGATTTCAAAGGAGTACCTGACTTTTATTATTCTTTTCTTTTCTTTTCTTCAGATAAGTGAGGCTTTATCAGCATTTAGATTCATCCTTAAGATTTACTGACATCAGAATTTGACAGATAAGAAATAAAAATCTAGTTTGTGACTTAGTAATAAGATACATAAAGTAAACTTGACTAAGCTCAAAATCAGAATTTGCTTGTTTTAATGAGTTTCCACATAAACAACTAATTTAAACATGGGATTTCTAGTATGTTAAAGACTACTATGTCAGCATCTAGCACATATATCCTCATTGGATTGAATAGTCACAGAACATTCAAATCACTATTAGAGTATAAAGATCCACATCAGATAACAATCAGCATTTAATGTATTTCAATTAAAGCATAACTTATATGAGAATAAACTAATCTGTAAACACTGATCATAAAATCTGATGCATGAGAATAAAAACTAAGCAGATTTAAAGAAAGAAACTGAAACCATTCCAAGTTTATTTACCATTCTTGTAATGGTAGCTTCACATAGTGGTTTTGTGAAGATATCTGCTAGTTGTTGATCTGTTGGAACAAAGTGCAATTCCACTGTACCTTCCATCACATGTCCCCTTATAAAATGGTACCTAATGCTGATGTGCTTTGTCATTGAGTGTTGAACTGGATTACCTGTCATAGCAATAGCACTTTGATTATCACAGTAAATAGGGATTTTAGAAAATTCTAACCCATAATCCAGTAACTGATTCTTCATCCAAAGAATCTGTGCACAACAGCTTCCTGCAGCAATATATTATGCTTCTACAGTTGATGTGGAAATTGATTTCTGTTTCTTGCTAAACCAAGAAACTAATCTGCCTCCAAGAAATTGGCAGCTTCCACTAGTGCTTTTCCTGTCTATTTTGCATCCTGCAAAATCTGCATCTGAGTAACCTATTAGCTTAAAATCTGATTCTCTAGGATACCACAATCCTAGATCAGTTGCACCCTTAAGGTACTTGAAAATTCTTTTCATAGCTATTAAGTGAGGTTCTCTTGGATCAGCCTGAAATCTTGCATAAAGACATGTAGCATACATGATATCAGTTCTACTTACAGTTTAATAGAGTAAAGAACCAATCATACCCCTGTAGTTAGTAATATCTACTGATGAGCCAATATCTTTATCTAATTTGGTTACAGTGGCCATGGGAGTGGATGCTGTTGAACGGTCTTGCATTCCAAACTTCTTGAGTAAATTTCTAGTGTACTAGGATTGACAGATAAAAGTACCTTCTTCATTTTGCTTGACTTGAAGGCCCAGAAAATAACTAAGTTCTCCCATCATATTCATTTGATATCTTGACTGCATTAGCTTTGCAAACCTCTCACAGAGTTTGGTATTTGTAGAACCAAATATGATATCGTCAACATATATCTGTACCAAAAGTAAGTCCTTTCCATGTTTGAGGTAGAACAGTGTTTTATCAATTGTACCTCTGTGATATCTACTTTTCAGAAGAAATTGAGCTAAAGTTACATACCATGCTCTTGGAGCTTGCTTAAGGCCATAAAGTGCTTTGTCAAGCCTGTAGACATGATTTGGAAATTTTGAATCTACAAAGCCTGGAGTTTGTTCAACATACACCTCTTCTTCCAATTATCCATTGAGAAAAGCACTTTTTACATCCATTTGAAAGACTTTAAACTTTTTATGAGCAACATAAGCCAAAAAGATTCTTATGGCTTCCAATCTAGCAACTTGTGCAAATGTTTCATCATAATCAATACCCTCCTGTTGAGAGTAACCCTTAGCAACCAGCCTTGCTTTATTCCTTGTAATTATGCCATCACTGTCAGTTTTATTTCTGAACACCCACTTTGTGCCAACAACTGATCTGTTTTTTTGTCTTGGCACTAGGGTCCAGACTTTGTTTCGTTCAAATTCATTTAACTCTTCCTGCATTGCTTGCACCCAATCAGCATCTTGAAGAGCTTCTTCCACTTTCTTTGGTTCAGTATGAGATAGAAAAGAATGATAGAGACATTCATTTGATATTTCAGTTCTAGTTCTGACACCTGCTTCAGGATCTCCAATTATTAAGTCAGGTGTATGTGATTTGGTCCACTTCCTTGCAGATTGAAGTTGATTTCTAGAACTGGATCCTCCCCCATGATCCATGATATCTCCATCAGCATTTTCTGATGCTCCCCCCTGTAGTTATGCTATCTGATACTTCAAAATTTGACTTGGATCCTTCAGGATTTGAAGTATCAGAGTTTCCAGAATTATCAGAATTTGGCTCATCAGAACTAGATGAATCAGAACTTGAAGAGCCAGTGACAGGTTCTGATACTTTTTGAGAGTCTTGAGATGTGGTAGAATCATCAGCTTGCTCCCCCTGGACAGGTGCATTTTCATTTGGAGTTGTTACCACAATTTCAATGACATCAGAACTTAACCCGTCAGAAATTACAGGATTAGAGTTTAAGTTATCAGAATTTACAGAATCAGAATTTAAGTCTTCTTTTTCAAATCTCAGCTGATTATGATCATTGAAATCTTCAAGTCTAGTAATCTGCTTATCATCAAAAGATACATTGATAGATTTCATGACAACCCTTGTTCTTAAATTGTAGATTCTGAAGGCTTTTGTGGAAAGTGGATATCCAACAAAAATTCTTTCATCAGCTTTTAGATCAAATTTTGACAGCTGTTCTGGATGAGTCTTAAGAACAAAAACCTTACATCCAAATACATGAAAGTATTTCAGATCTGGCTTCTTTTTCTTCACCATCTCATATGGTGTTTTTTCATGCTTGTTTATGAGTGTTACATTATGTGTAAAACAAGCAGTCTGCACAGCTTCAGCCCAAAAGTAGGTAGGTGACTTTGCATCATCAAGCATAGTTCATGCAGCTTCAATGAGAGTCATGTTCTTTCTTTCTATAACTCCATTTTGTTGTGGAGTTCCAGGTGTAGAAAATTCCTGTTTGATTCCTTGATCTTTGCAGAACTCTTCCAAGATTGAATTCTTGAACTCAGTGCCATTATCACTTCTTATAATTTTAACAGAATCTTTGACCAACTTATCCAGCTGTCTGACATGATCAGTTAGTGTAGATGCAGTTTCATTCTTCTTGTGCAGGAAATACACCCAAGTGTACCTTGTGAACTCATCCACTATAACCATAGCATATTTCTTCTTTGCAATAGACATGACATTGACTGGACCAAATAGATCAACATGCAGTAGGTGATAAGGCTCAAGAATTGAGGATTCAGTTTTGCTCTTGAATGAAGATTTTCTTTGTTTTGCCTTTTGACATGAATCACAAAGGCCATAAGGAGTAAATACTGATTTTGGAAATTCTCTCACAAGATCTTTCTTTAAAAGCTCATTTATGTTATTGAGATTTAAATGAGAGGGTCTTTTATGCCAATTCCAGCTTTCTTCAATTGATGCTCTACTCATCAGACAGATTGCGGAACCATCAGTACTTGTTGAAAGTCTAGCTTCATAAATGTTACCATGCCTGTAACCTTTCAGAACCACTTTTCCTGTAGTATTGCTTACAACTTCACAGTGTTCTTCAAAGAAATCCACATGATAACCTCTGTCACAGATTTGACTCATACTTAGCAGATTGTGTTTAAGTCCTGAGTCAAGAGCTATTGTTTCAATGATGACATTCCCAAGATTAATATTTCCATATCCCAGAGATTTTCCCATGTTGCCATCTCCATAAGAAACTCCTGGGTTAGCTTTCTCCATAAAGTCTGAGAGCAGGGCTTTATTTCCAGTCATATGTCCTGAACATCCACTATCCAGTACTAGGATGTTTTTTCTGTTGCCCTGCAATCACAAAGACCACTAATGGTTAGTTTTAAGGACCCAAACTTGCTTGGATCCTTTGGCCTTTTTAAGTTTGTTAGCATTTGCAGCGGATTTAATATCAGAGTTTATGCTAACATGCTGTTTATCAGAACTTATATCAGACTTTGCATCAGACTTTGTACTAGAAGGTATTAAAGTAACTTTCTTCAAAGAAGGTTTTATTTGATAATAATCATAGTACAAACTATGATATTCCTTACAAGTATAAATGGAATGCCATAAAATACCACAATGAAAACAAGGATTTTGTGGCTTAAACCTAACAGACTGACTCTTAATTCCTGACTTAGGAGGTAAAGAGTTTATATTCTTATTCTTCCTGCAAAAAGGAGCAAGATGGTTAGAGTTTCCACAGTTATAACATTTCTTTCTAGGAGCATTAGGAACAGGCATATAATTATTACTTTTATCCACACCTTCCTTACCATTCCTATTTTTTCTAGCTGCTTTTACCTTGTTATCATTCCTAATTTCTTTCAGTTTATGCTTAAGCTGCTTCTTTGTCATTAAGCCTATGTTAACTTCAGCTGATTTATCCTGTTCTAATTTGTCAGAAGTTGACTTTTCCTTAACTTCAGCTACAGACTCTTTCATCTTTTCAGAATCACACTTTACAGTTTTAGCTACAAACTTAACAATATTCACCTTTGGCTTAGCAGTCTATTTAACAATACTTGGCTCAATTTTTTCAGTTCCTTTTTCACTTTTATCATCTCCATAACCTAAGCCCTCTTTCCAGTTTCCACTACTTAACAAATTCTGAGTTGTTCTGCCAGAGTTAGTCCAAGTCCTGATAATCTCTTTTTCCTTTTCTAACTCAGTTTTTAGAGATTCATTCAATTTTAGCACTTCATCTCTAACATAAAAAGCATCATCTCTTTCTTTCTGAGTTTGGTGGAACATAACTAACTATTTTTCTAAATAGTCATTCCTTTTCTTATAAGCAAGATTTTTCAGAAGTTAATCCTTCACATATTAAAGTTTGATCTCTGTAACTAATAAACATGGTTTTAAGATATAATCTCAACTCAGTAATATTATCAATATGAAGAGCATAAGTTGTTTGAGGTACCTTCAATTCGACAGTTTCATGGCTGCCTTCAGCATTTGCCATCAAGGCATAATTCACTTCATCTTTAGAATCTGAAGAATCTGTCCAGCTTTTCTTCTTACCTTTATCACTCTTTCCTTTCTTGCAGTCAGGAGATATGTGGCCTCTTTCACCATAATTGTAGCATTTGACATTTAAGTTGTCTCCTCTGACAGACTTTGCACTTATCAGCACTTACACCTTTCCTGGAAAACTTCTTTCCCTTTCTGAATTTCCTGTAGGCTATCTTTGTGATACCCTTCACCATAAGGGCACACAATTTCATCATCTTTGCATCAACATCCATTTCTGGTAAGCTTTCAGTTTCTGAATCATCATCATCAGAATATGATGACTCTGAATCAGACTTTATGATGAGAGCCTTTTCTTTGCCCTTCTTTGAGATGGCAACTTTAGGAGATTCCTCCTCAGCCTTAAGAGCAATTATCCTTGACTTTCTCCCATATCTCTTGCTCCTTTGATCCATCTCAAGTTCATAAGTCTTGAGCATATCATAAATTTCATCAAGAGTAGTTTCATCAAGAGCATAGTTGTCTCTTATGGTAGTAGACTTCAAATCCCAATTTTCAGGAAGAGCTAAAAGGAATTTCAGATTTGAATCTTCAAGATCATATTCCTTGTCCTTTAGTGACAGATCATTCAACAGTTTGACAAACCTGTCATATAATTTAGTTAATGACTCACCAGCTTTTGAGTCAAAGTACTCATACTCTTGAGTGAGTATAGTCCTCCTGTTCTTTTTGATTGCCTCAGTTCCCTGGCTGTTGGGAACCACGGACTTAGGGTGTTACTACATTTTACGATAAAGATTACGAAAAGAGGATTACCTTGTTAATGGTTGATTCCACGCTCTTCTATTGTATTCCCAAATTCCCTTGAGCGAAGTGTGGCCTCCGTCTTCTCAAGTTATCCTCTCTTCTTGCTCCTTGGTGGCTACAATATGTTTTTACACAAATGTCAAGCAAGAAGAGAATAAGAATATATATAGGCTACAATAGGGACCATGGATAATTAGGTTGGGCCTTCTAATTACATCTTGAGCCTAGCCCAATGTAATTAAATATTAATTCAATCCACTAAAAAATTAGGTTGTCTTCTGATGATATGTGAGCCACAACTATATCCCCTCGCTTTACGATTCCTCATATGAGATAATACTTACGTTCAATATGTTTAGCTGCTTTGTGGTCTCGCGGTTCCTTTGAATTTGCCACAGCACCAGTGTTATCACAATACACCGTCAAGCTCCTAGGCAAATTAGGTACCACATCTAAGTCCAAAAGGAAGTTCCTGAACCATACAGCCTCCTTGGTAGCCTCAGAGGCCGCTACGTACTCGGCCTCCATGGTGGAGTCTGCAATGCATTTCTGCTTTACACTCCTCCATATAACGGCTCCACCTCCCAAAGTAAAAACATATCCCGAGGTTGATTTCCTCTTATCCCTATCTGATTGGAAATCTGAATCAGTATATCCCAAAGGAAATAGATCTGAGGCCTTGTAAATTAACATATACTCCTTAGTCCTTCTCAGGTACTTGAGTATAGTTTTTACTGCACTCCAATGTTCCTGACCTGGGTTCGACTGATATCTACTAACCATGCCAACAGCAAAGCAGATGTCAGGCCTCGTACATAACATAGCATACATTAAGCTTCCACATGCTAAGCATAAGGAACTGCTTTTATGCTCTCTATATCCTTAGGTGTCGAAGGACACTGCTTCTTAGATAGAGCAACTCCATGCTTAAAAGGTAAAAAACCTTTCTTGGAGTTCTGCATGTTAAAATGAGCTAATACTTCATCAATGTAGGGCTCTTGAGATAAAGCCAACATCCTTTTCTTGCGATCCCTTATAACTTTGATCCCAAGGATGTATGCCGCTTCACCTAAGTCCTTCATGTCAAATTGTTTGAACAACCATGCCTTTACTGATGACAACATCTCAACATTGTTTCCAATGAGTAAAATATCATCTACATATAGTACTAGAAAAACCACTGCATTACCTTCACTTCTCTTATACACGCACGATTCGCTTGGACTTTGATCAAATCCATATGACTGGACTGCCTGATCAAAATGAATATTCCAGTCTCTAGAAGCTTGTTTAAGTCCATAAATAGACCTCTTAAGCTTACATACCAGATGCTCTTGGCCTTCCTTAATGAATCCTTTTGGTTGCTGCATATAGATGGTTTCTTCAAGACTTCCATTAAGAAAAGCTGTCTTGACATCCATTTACCAAATCTCATAATCAAGATGAGCTGCTATAGATAAAAGAATACGGATTGACTTAAGCATGACTACCAGTAAAAAGGTTTCCTCATAATCGATACCTTCTTTCTGAGTATACCCTTTCGTAACAAGTCTTGCTTTCCAGGCTTTCACCTTTTTATCGAATCCCCTCTTTTTCTTGTAGATCCACTTACATCCAATAGGTTTTATACCTTTGGGTGGTTCTACGAGCTCCCAGACCTGATTAGAATACATTGTATCTATCTCAGATTTCATCGCCTTTTGCCAAAGATCTGCATCTTTGTCTTGTACTGCCTCTTCGTATGTACGGGGATCATCATCATGTTCACCAGGGACCAAGTCTGAAGACTCTCCCAAAAACATGAATCTATCAGGCTGTTGAAAAACCCTCCCACTATGATGAGACACTGGTGCGGTATTAGTGACAGGTTGTACATTATGTTATGGTTGTTCTACTTGTACTACAGCTTCATGGGTATTATTTGTCCCTCCCACTAGTTCCTCTAAAATGACACTACTCATGGGTTTGTGATTCATTATATAGTCCTCCTCCAAGAATCTTGCATTGGTGCTAACAATGACATCCCGATTCTTCGGACTATAAAATAAATATCCTTTCGTTCCCATGGGGTAGCCTACAAACAACTTTACTTCTGTACGAGATTCTAACTTAGTCGCGTTCTTGTTCAGCACATGTGCTGGACAACCCCCTATTTGAATATGTCTTAGACTCGGTTTATCCCCAGTCCACAATTCTAAGGGGGTTTTAGGAACCGACTTAGAAGGTACTAAGTTCAGAAAATAAGCTGTTGTCTCTAAGGCATGTCCCCAAAACGACTTGGGTAAACCCGAATAACTCATCATCGATCTAACACTCTCTAAAAGAGTCTGGTTCCTTCTCTCTGCTACACCATTCTGCTGGGGTGTGCCTGGTGCAATTAACTGGGATTCTATCCCATTTTCTGATAAATATTCCCTAAATTCTCCAAGCAAGTATTCGCCACCAAGATCTGATCGTAGTGACTTGATACTTTTATTAAGTCGCTTCTCCGTTTTAGCTTTGTACTCTTTGAACTTATCAAAGCACTCAGACTTATGGCGCAACAAATAAACGTACCCATATCTAGAATAATCATCAATGAAAGTGACGAAATATTCATAACCACCTCTTGCTTGGATATTCATGGGTCCACATAAATCAGAGTGAACCAATTCTAATACTTGTTTGGCTCTATTCCCCTTTGCCTTGAAAGGCCTATTAGTCATTTTACCTTCCAAGCAGGATTCACAAACTGGAAATGGCTCCACTGCCAATGAGCTTAAAGGCCCGTCTACTACCAGTCTTTGAATCCTCCTCAAGTTAATATGACCTAATCTCAAGTGCCAAAGATATGTTTGGTTCAAACTAGAAGGTTCCTTTCTTTTAGTAGAGTTAGAAGATGTGTTGTTCAATTCCCTAAATTGCAGTTGCAGTGCAGGTTGACTAGGATTAATTATATACAAATTGTCTTGCAATGTACCAGAACATATAATTCGTTTATTCATCATAATAGAAACATTACGATCCAAACAAACATTATAACCATCCAAAGCAAGTTTAGAAACCGAAATTAAATTCCTTCTAAAAGAAGGTACATAAAGACAATTGTTCAAAACCAAAATCCTATCAGAACCAAAAGATAAATGAATAACTCCTACTGCAACTACTGCTACTTTCGTAGCATCTCCCATGAACACGTATATCTCACCATCTCTAAGCATTCTGGATAGTTGGAACCCCCGCATAGAATTACAAACATGATCAGTGGCTCCTGTATCTACACACCAAGTGCTCGTAGATATAGCCGCTATAAATGTTTCTGTAACTAGAGAAAGAGACATACCAGTATTGTTTGTCTTCTTAGGAAGAGGACAATCCTGTTTCCAGTGACCTGACTGTTTGCATCTGAAGCACTTTCCCTTAGGCTTTTTCACACCACCCTGAACTCCCACTGCCTTCACAGCTTTCTGTGTCTGAGCCTTTTCTTCTTCTTAATACCTTTCGGCATAGAGGAAGAACCTTTCTCATCCACATTCACTTGAACACTCTGCCGAAATAATCCTTCAGCTGCCTGAAGTTCTGTCAGCAGTTCCGCGAGACTATACTGCCTCTTGTTCATGTTGTAATTCAAGCGGAACTGCTCAAAACTCTTGGACAAGCTCATAAGGATAATGTCAATCTGGGTTTCCCCGTCAAGTTCAGCACCAAGGATCTCTATCTCATTCAGATGAGACATCATCTTGAGAACATGATCCCTTACAGGTGTGCCTTCAGCCATCTGAGTGTTCATTAAAGCCTTCATGGCTACTTGCCTAGTAGCCCTATTCTGATCTCCAAAAAGTTCCTTGAGATTAAAGAGCATATCTGAAGCAGTGGCCATAGACTGATGCTGATGCTGCAAAACACCCGACATTGCTGCCAGAATGTAACATCGCGACATTTTATCAGCCTTAATCCACCGTTTATAATACTCTTTCTCATCTTCAGGAGCATCAACAGCAGGCTGTTCAGGCTTGGGTTCATAAGTGCAAAACTTGTACTCCTCAGCAGTCAACACAATGTCCAAATTTCGTTTCCATTCAATATAGTTAGGTCCGGTAAGTTTGTTATCCTTAAGTATGGTGAATAGTGGATTAAAACCCATTTTATCCTGAGAATCATGCATAAAAACATCACGTAAATAAGGGTGCATTAATTATTAAGATCTATTGATTCCTCTAACAATTATTAAAATTTAATGCACTAACATATAAACACCATAAGCTTCTGGTACGCCGCGATGTGTGACATGTATACCACCTAATTTTGTTTAAATGTTACTTCGGTCCTATTACTAAACAATATGCCACGTTGGGGCGGACTATATTATTTTTCATAGCTAAGTGTATACCATCATCAAATCTTAAATTATTTGAAATCTATGGAACTTGGTACGCCACGATGGGTGGTGTGTATACCTTCCAATTATTCGTAATTTTGCCTTGAATGGAATACTTCAATTCAATATTCATCAATGGTTTGATTTCCAGGTAGTGGAGGAGTCACATCGGTCTCGCTTAAAACCCACAGCCTTACAAGTTCGATGAACCCGTTTTTTAAAAAATTGCCCCAAATCAGAAATAAAGAAAATCCGTATTTATTCCTTTCAAAATTTATTAATTTAAGAAGTTTGTTCTAGTAATTTCTATAACATTCTAGACACCATAAATGACATGCCACGATGGGTGACGTATATATAATTTATATTCGTCTTTATGTTAAATTACCTACAACCAATAATGAAGACCATGGGATTTAATTTCATATTAATTCCATCTCCCACTTAGAATTTTTTTTATTAAAATTGAGGAATTTTAAAATTAAATGGGGCCCTATGTTGTTATAATTATGTCTAATCATGCATTCAAAATACACACATAATTTTAGCAACATATAACATTTAATTAAAGCAATAAATAAAATTTATGTCCATGTCGTCCTAATTAAGTTAAACATGCAATTTTAAAAGAATTACACACATAATTAACGACACACATAATCAATAAATTAAAGAAATAATTAAAATTTAATGGAAAAAATTAAAATAAATTTTCCACTATTATGGCCCTTGAAAAAAAAATCCAGCTCTCAAAAAAACTCTGCCCCAAGCGCGCCCCGACGCCCCCAGCAGCCCCAGCAGCCCCAGCAGTCCCAGCTGCAGCAGCAGCCCCAGCAGTCCCAGCTGCCGCAGCGGCCCCAGCAGCCCCAGCTGCCGCAGCGGCCGCAGCGCGCGCCTGTTGCTTTTCTGTGAGTTTTGTTTTGATTTTGTTCGATCCAAACATCAACAGCAGCCCCTTGTAATCGCACAGCGGAACAAAAAACTACCGGAATTGATTTCCGATCGCACATAACTATTACAAAATACCCGGAACAATTACAAAAAAAATAGATCTAATACAAACTAATTTTGTAAAATCTATTCTAACACGATCAACCCTCGTGTAAATTACAACCACGATTAAACCACGTGGGATCCAAACACATAATTAAAATATACATGGCCATAATAGTGGATTAACAACCTGCATCAAAACCAATACAAGCAAAACACTATATACACGCATATATAATTACGACATGGACATTATATCATAAAACGTAGAACCCATTACCAGGCTCTTGATACCAATTGTTGGGAACCACGGACTTAGGGTGTTACTACGTTTTACGATAAAGATTACAAAAAGAGGATTACCTTGTTAATGGTTGATTCCACGCTCTTCTATTGTATTCCCAAATTCTCTTGAGCGAAGTGTGGCCTCCGTCTTCTCAAGTTATCCTCTCTTCTTGCTCCTTGGTGGCTACAATATGTTTTCACACAAATGCCAAGCAAGAAGAGAATAAGAATATATATAGGCTACAATAGGGACCATGGATAATTAGGTTGGGCCTTCTAATTACATCTTGAGCCTAGCCCAATGTAATTAAATATTAATTCAATCCACTAAAGAATTAATATTTGCACTACCTTTCCTAATACCGTAATTTAATTAATTCGGTTCCAATATTATTTGCTTATTAAATTCCCCATGTTTAAAATATCATATGTCCATTAATTAAATAAATTACTGATAATTTATTTAATTAATATCTTTTATCCTTGATAATCGACTCAACCTTTATTTAATTATGCCAGAATAAATTCCACCTACAGGGTTTCACATAATTAAATCTTTTTGAGCTTTCAAGGGGACATCATTAACCCGAATATTATCAGGACATGGATTCCTTCAATAAATAATATCCACCATGTATATCATTCCATCACCCAAAATATAATGATATAATTCAAAAGAATTATTTCATATATAAATCAAAGCATGTAAATAATATACACGTGTCAATTACTATTTCCGGATTAAGAACCTAAGCATTAATAATAACATAGAATCTTAGTTCTCATTCTTAATCGGTATTAAGGGAACAATTCTAAATTTGATCATGTTCAATATACACAATGTATACTAGTATTATTTATTAGTCAATGTAAACTAATCTAAATAATACTACAGCCATACCAATGGATTGTCCAACACCATCTGTGATGTGAACCTTATTATATTATATAACCGTATTTAACAATCTAATATTCTGTATCCCATTTGATACTAGATTGTTCACAATATATAATATTAGACAACATGTAAACATTCAAATAATTCTCAAATAAACAGGCCAGAAATAAATGTACATACTTCAAATAAATATTTTCAGTATACACTAACACTGGCATCTTGTCTCCAAGGCATCCCATATCTCTTTTGCAGTTTTGCAATTAATTACCATGTTTGACATGACATTATCAATGGCACTATGCAGCAAATGCCTTACCCTTGCATCCTTGGCAATAGATGAGATGTCTTCAGCTGTGTAATCACCTTTCTCCTTTGGTATGGACTTTGCTAGTTGATCTACAACTGCAACAGAGAGCTTGGTTGGCTTATATGGTCCTTCATTAATCCTATCAAGGTATTCTGGATCTGTAACTTCCAGAAACATGGCCATCTTAACTTTCCATATGGGATACTCAGAAGGTCTCAGTATGGGAACCCTAATAGTCTCATATCGACTGTGGATGTAACACCCCCAGATCCGGGGTCGGGAATCCGGGTTGTCACGGTCTTTCTTTCCACAATATCACTTTACTTAATTAATAATAAATACCCTCATGCTGTGACACCACACTAACACACACCACAACTCGTTATAGTCTCAGAGATGAAATTGAAATAAGTACAAGTCTTTGAATCCACAATTTAAAATTATTACAACCCAAAATTATTACTTGATAATTTACAGTTAATTGCCATTATCTGCCACAAGTTATAATTATACATAATTGGATTCTCAAAAGTAGATGGTCTAAACTACAATGGATCTACCTCTGCAGCTATAGCAGCTACAATATCAGCGGGAAGACGCGGGACGCTTCCCACGCGCTTGCGCTGGGTCTGCTGGAGTCTGGCCATCTCTCCTAACTGTTGTTGTGTGATGAAGACATAAAGCAAGAGTGAGCCTTACAGCTCGCAAGATAATATGTATAGTGATAACAATAATATAAGTATCTAAATGGATACTTAATAGCATCTCTATCATATGCAAGATAATTACTTGCTAGATATAAGTAAAAACAAGGAATGAAGTTACCAATACTACATCACACTTATATCATATAAAGTTACTTGAACTGCCATCGTTCAAAGTATTATAAGTTTTAAGAAAAACATCCCATAGATGAGACCACAAGTTAAGACTTGAATAGATTCAATCTTTGAAATATTATTGAATGAAAAAGTTATGAGATACTTTATTTAGTCCTGATATATATATATATATATCCACATATATATATATATCCCGAAAACATTTCCTGGAACCTCTGTTATGTGAAGTATGAACAGAGTTCGAAACATCCAATGAATTTTGGAAAGAAAAAGAATTTTGGCATAAACCCGATATCTCGCTGATCAGGCAAAGATACCAATAAGTAACCTTTTCTACTAGTAGATGGACGAATTCCCCACTGGTCATCACCCTGGTCATAATTAAGACCTATGCTGGACTGCCACTCAGCCACTTATGCATTTGATGGACTCCCACTGAGCCACTTACACAATAATAGACCGTACCCCGGCCTGTCGCTTATGCCGACTCAATGAGAGGGGCTTACTTCCCGAACGTTGGGCAAGTAATCAATTCATTTACCAAATCTGCAACCTTGTTGCGAATATAAAATACACCACAGAGCCGGATTCCCCAGGTTTTGAGCGAGTATTTAAATCCCCTTTAAAAAGGAAGATCTTAAATATAAAAATGAGTTTTGGGATCCGCTCTGACTTTTAAAAATCATTTTGAAGACTCGAAAACACTTTAAAGAGTGTTTGGAGTAAGGCTGATTTAATGAAGTAAATCAGTCCCCAGAATATTAGAAAATATCTGAATATTATTAATTAAATAATATTCCCATAAAGAATAGTCTTTATAAAAATAATTGAAGTAGAAGTATTAAAATTTATACTTGAAACGAGTATTAAATAACCAAAGATATACTTATATGAAAGTATTATCTTTATTTGAATAATCGAAAATAAGTTTGATTATTGACATCTTATTCTTTAATAAAATAAAGAATATATTTCAGCAAATAATCGGAGTCATAGATCCTCAAATGAATATTCAAATAATATTCAATAAATAATATAAAAGAGTCATAAGCCTTCGAATGAATATTCAAATAATATTCAAATAAATAAATAAAAGAGTCATAAGCCCTCGAATAATATTCGAAATAATATTCAATAATAAAATGAAGTTTAAAGTTATCGAATAAACCTTATTCGATTAATAGTTTGGAAAACTATAACCATATATATATATAAATATATATATATATATCCATATCCATATAAAATCTACTCGGGATCCTCGACTCCCGGTTTTAGAAAATATTTTCACCTTTGAGTCCCTATACTAAGGGTATATGCAAGATACAACTATCCTCTAGCATAGGTATTATCAAATAAACCAACAGATATATATCTCAAGAATATAAAACAGGCATGCATATATACCATATCACATGCTACAATATATCGCAACATTTGCTAAATAACAATCATGCAATATCACAAGATAATGCATATACATACATTTACATCACAACAACAGTGTATCGGATAGAATACTTGCCTGAGCGACTTGGGGGTGAGAAAGGCTCGGGACGAGTCTGATAACCTATAAACAACAAGTAAGTTGGAATTAAACCAAAATCACTTGTAAATCTATGCTTTAGCTAACTTAGACTCTAATGCTAGTTTTACGCTCACCGATTCGCTTAAGTCACTCGGGTACCCTCGACTCCACCATTTTTAATAACTTAACCTTTACGAGTTTTAAAGCGATTCCTTCGCGAATGACTTACCAACTGCCTAACGCACTTACCATAAATGTTTCACACATTAATTAACCCTTTTTGGTCTTTAACCTATGTTTCAAAGTAAGGCGAGGGAAAAAGTTTCGTCCGCGAAACGCCGTTACTTGAAACGGTCGTTTCTCCTAAACCGTAAATCGGAATCGAACGAACTACATATCAAAACGAAGCTCGTAACATGAGCTATCTAAACATGGCAGTGGTCACAATTTAGCAGGGGGTTCTCGGGTCCTAATGCTATGCACAAAAACAGTCCAAAGAAAATCGGACGTTACGACGGCTATGTTTACGCGATTTCCCATTTTTTAAACTACCCACAATCAACACAAACCATCCTCAAATCCAACACACAACAAACACCCATCCTTATCACATCATAACAACCCCAACCAATTCAATTTAACCATTCATACTTATGCTTAAACTTTACTTTAATCATTCTTAAGTTTCTTTAAATCAAAACCACAAAATTACCATTTCATTTCACTACCATTCCAAATCTCAAACTCTAATCATAACAACAACTACAATAACATCCTACTCATCAAAATCACCTTATAATATATATGAACCTAGGGTTTGAAAATGGTATACCTTCCTTGAAGTGGTGGGTTGAGCTAGGAAGCCTTAAGAAGCTTGGAGAAGCCTTAGGAAAGCTTGGATCTTCAAGAAAACAAGAAAAAGTTCAAGTTAAAAACTTGAAAACACTATTCATTGTCTTCTTCATTGATTAAATGGAGAAGCTAGAGAAAGAATTAATGGCTTAAACTCATGATATAGCCATAACTAAGCATAAAGATGGTTAGGGAATTTTCTTACCAATTAAGGATGCTTGGATCTTGATTTTGGAAATTTTTTTCTTTGAAAAAGGCAAAAAGCCGAGAGCTAATATGAAGAACAATGCCTTGGCTGATTTTTTGATTTTTGATGAAATGATTTGCTAGTTGGTTGGCTTGGTTTTGTTTTTGATTTAGCAAATTACCACCTTGCCCTTGAATTTGTGTGGTCCTTAATCAACCACACCTCCCTTCTTCCATGTCATGCTTATGTCACCCTTATGATGTCATCCTCCCTTCCTTGTCTCCTTTCTATTGGTTGGATGACATCACTCCCATTAAACCCTTTGATTAGCTTCCTAATCGTTTGCCTAATGACCGCTGATTTGTTGTACGGTTCGCTTAACTTTCGTTCTCGTTTATCGTTTGAAGGATCATACCCGGGATCTTATTACTTAGGTTCCCTTAACCTTTCTCAATACGTTATATTCCTTTTTATGATCCTCTATTATAATCCTTTAATTTAAATCCTTTTTATCCTGTTACCTTATACTCAATTCTCTCCGTATCTTGTGGATTTCCGGGAAAAACCAAAGTGTTCGGAATTGGGTTCTGACGATATTTACATACACTTATATACTTCATATAGTACTAATAAAATCCCAGAATATCCATAACAGAACCCCTACATAGTGTGGCGTGAAAAGTTTTCTCATTCAGCTAAAACACTATTCACAAGGGTTACAAAAAGTTGAAAATTTTTGGGGTTATTACAGTCTCCCCTCCTTAAAAGGATTCCGTCCCGGAATCAAACAGAAACAATTGGGGGTACTTTTCTAGCATTGCGCTCTCTAGTTCCCAAGTCGATTCTTCCACATTATGATTCTGCCATAGTACTCTGACTAGCTTGATCACCTTGTTCCGAAGCACCTGCTCCTTCTTATCCATAATCCTTACTGGCTTCTCCACGTAAGTTAGATCTGGCTGCATATCCACCTGCTCGTACTCCACTATGTGCCTGGCATCTCGATGATACCTCCTTAGCATTGACACATGGAACACATTATGAACTTGTTGCAAATTAGGGGGTAGGGCTAGCTCGTAAGCTAACTTTCCAATCCGTCTTAATATCTCAAAAGGTCCAATGTATCTTGGGCTTAGTTTTCCTTTCTTTCCGAACCTCATTAATCCCTTCCAAGGGGATACTTTCAACAGTACTAAGTCCCCTACTTCATATTCCTTGTCCTTTCGGGCTAGGTCTGCATATTTCTTCTGTCTGTCTTGGGCTGCTACAAGTCGCCCTCTGATAAGATCCACTATATCTTTGGTCCTTTGGACCACTTCGGGTCCGAGCATCTTCCGCTCTCCTACTTCATCCCAGTATAAGGGAGATCGACACCTTCTTCCGTACAAGGCCTCATAAGGCGGCATCCCGATGCTAGCATGAAAGCTATTGTTATAAGAAAACTCGATCAACGGCAGGTGATCATCCCAACTTCCTTTAAGGTCTATTACACAGACTCTCAACATATCCTCTAGTGTCTGGATGGTCCTTTCACTCTGTCCATCCGTCTGGGGATGGTACGCGGTACTCATATTTAACTTGGTCCCCGCACATTCCTGAAAGCTCCTCCAAAATCTGGAGTTGAACCTTGGGTCTCGGTCTGAGACAATGGACGCTGGGACTCCATGTCGCGTCACTATTTCCTTAAGGTAAATGTCCACCAGTCTATTGACTGTGTATCTCTCGTTGATAGGAATGAAATGAGCTGACTTTGTCAGTCGGTCTATAATTACCCAAATGGCGTCGTGATTGGCTTTCGTCCTTGGTAAGCCTACAACAAAATCCATCGCTATCTGTTCCCATTTCCATTCGGGAATCTCCAGGGGTCGCAAAAGTCCACTGGGTCTCTGGTGCTCTGCCTTTACTCTTTGGCAAGTCAAACACTTGTTCACCCATTCTGCTACGTCCCTCTTCATGTTGGGCCACCAGTAATATTCCTTCAAATCCCTATACATCTTGGTACTTCCTGGGTGAATGGAATACCTTGAACTATGGCTTTCATCCAAAATCTCATCTTTAAGTTCTTGAACATTCGGAACCCAAATTCGGTAGGAGTACCTCATTATCCCTCTATCATCTTTCTCAGTATGGATCTCTTCTCCAGTCATTGACTCTCTGTCTTCATTCATTGTTTTCTCCTGGCACAATCTGATCTTTTCCAATAATTCTGGCTGCATTGAGATCTCGAAAAGCTTTTCAGTTCCGGTTCCGGTTACCTTTACCTCTATTTCCATTCTCTCAAAATCCCTTATCAATTCTTCCGAAGTCGTTATCATTCTAAGTCTTTCCTTTCTACTAAGGGCATCAGCCACCACATTGGCTTTCCCTGGATGATAGAGAATCTCACAATCGTAGTCCTTGATTAGTTCTAACCATCTCCTCTGGCGCATGTTGAGCTCTTTCTGCGTAAATATGTACTTGAGGCTCTTATGGTCTGTGAAAATCTCGCACTTCTCTCCATACAAGTAGTGCCTCCAAATTTTTAAAGCAAATACTATTGCCGCGAGCTCAAGGTCATGAGTAGGATATCTAACCTCGTATTCCTTCAGTTGTCTCGATGCATACGCGATAACTTTACCGTGCTGCATAAGCACACATCCTAATCCTTTGTGCGACGCGTCACTATATATCACAAAATCTCCTTTTCCATCCGGCAATGCCAATACCGGAGCCGTTATCAACCTTTTCTTTAATTCCTGAAAACTGTTCTCGCATTTCTCCGTCCATTCAAACTTCTCTGTCTTACGAGTAAGTCGTGTCAAAGGGGCTGCGATCTTCGCAAAGTCCTGCACAAATCTACGATAGTAGCCGGCCAATCCTATGAAACTCCTCACCTCTGTGGGTGTGGTTGGCCTTTCCCAATTTGAGACTGCCTCTATCTTGGAGGGGTCGACCAATACTCCTTCTTTATTGATCACATGTCCTAAAAACTGTACTTCATTCCGCCAGAATTCACACTTCGAGAATTTGGCATATAACTGCTCCTCTCTGAGTATTCCTAGAGCTATCCTCAAATGCTCTGCATGTTCTGCCTCAGTCCTTGAGTAGATCAAAATATCATCGATAAAAACTATCACACACTTGTCCAAGTACTTCTTAAATACTCTATTCATTAAATCCATGAAGGCCGCTGGGGCGTTGGTTAATCCAAAGGACATTACCAAGAACTCATAATGCCCATACCTGGTACGGAACGCTGTCTTGGAAATATCTTCGGGCTTAATCTTTAGTTGGTGATATCCAGTTCTCAGGTCAATCTTGGAAAAATAAACAGCATCCTTTAGCTGGTCGAACAGATCGTCTATTCTAGGTAATGGGTACCTGTTCTTTATGGTTAGCTTGTTCAACTCTCGATAGTCTATGCACAACCTCATGCTCCCATCTTTCTTCTTAACAAATAAAACTGGTGCTCCCCACGGAGACACACTGGGTCTTATCATACCCTTATCCAAGAGTTCCTGCAATTGGATAGCTAATTCCTTCATTTCTAACGGGGCTAACCGGTAAGGTGCTTTTGAAACTGGCGCCGTCCCTGGGGCCAACTCAATAGCAAATTCAATCACTCTATCGGGTGGTAATCCCGGAAGGTCTTGGGGGAATACATCTTCAAATTCGTTGACTACTGGAATATCTTGTAAGTTGGGCACCTCCTTCTGTGTGTCCACCACATAGGCTAGGTAAGCCTCACTTCCTTTTCGTAGCATCCTTTTGGCCTGAGCCATAGTCAAAAATTTCTGCGTCTGCCTCTTTCCTCTAAATATAACTTCTTTCTTCCCGGGGATATTTAACTTAACTTTCTTCCCTTTACAGTCTATCTGAGCATCGTTGCTAGATAGCCAGTCCATTCCCAAAATCACATCAAACTCCCCTAATTTAAAAGGAATCAGATCAACACTGAAAGATTGCTCCCCTATGCCTATCTCGCAGGCGGGGTGAATCTGGTTAACAGGAATAATTTCATGATTGGCTATTTCTACTTGTAAGGGTTCTATCAAAGGTTTAGCCTTAAGTCTTAACTTACGCGCAAAGTCCTTTGATATAAAAGATTTCCCGAATCAAATAAAACAATTGCACTGACTGAATTTAGAGAAAGGGTACCTGCTATCACATCTGAATCTTTCATAGCATCCTGGACTGTCATGTTGAAAGTCCTCGCAGTAGGTGGCTTATTAGAAGCAGCCCTGCTTGCTCCCGAAGCTGCTGGTTTGTTCATTGGGCAATCCTTCTTCCAATGACCCTGGCGTCCACACTGATGACAATTGGTGGTTGGAACAACGGCAGGGGTTGATGATGGGCACTTAGTTGAATAGTGGCCTTCCCGACCGCACTTAAAACAGGTTACTGGCCTTTCCTTACACTCCCCAGTGTGGTTCCTTCCACATCTGTTACAGGCTGGCAATGGGGGTCGAGACTGGTTGGAATAGGACATTCTTGACTTCTGGCCGCCCTGGCTCACACTCACACTCATTGGTCGCTTAAACCCAGTGTTCCTTCCTGGCAGGGACACTGCTCCTCGATTAAACCTAGTTGGGAAGCTCCTTCCTGCGGAACCTCCACCCATGCTCATACTTTTCCTCTTTATTCCTTTCTTCTCTTTTTCCTTCTGCATCTGTTCACTTCCGACTTCTACAATCGTTGCTTTTTGCACCAGAGTGGCATAGTCCGTAAGCTCAAGGATTGCCACCCTATTCTGAATCCATGGTTTCAGTCCCTGCTGAAACCTCCTAGCTTTCTTTTCCTCGGTGCTCACAAACTCTGGCACAAACCTTGATAACTCAGTAAATTTCGCTTCGTACTCTGCTACAGACAAGTTATTCTGCTTTAGCTCTAAGAACTTGAGCTCCATCTGGTTTTCCATAAACCTCGGGAAATACTTTCCCAGAAACAACTGACTAAATCTCTCCCAGGTTATTATAGCATCTGTCTCCATGTTTTTCTTGGCCTCCCACCAGTAGTTAGCTTCTCCTTTCAGAAGGTAGGTAGCAAATACAGTTTTCTGTGCCTCATCGATACTCAAAATCTCAAAAGATTTCTCCATTTCCTTTAACCATGCCCTTGCCTCAACTGGGTCGGCTGATCCGTGGAACTCAGGGGGCTTAAGGGACTTAAAAGCCCTGAAAGAGTTTGCCACAGCATTGTTACTTCCTTGAGGGGGTGGGTTGGGTTGACGTTCCAAATTCTGTCTTAGGAGTTGCATAAACTGGCCCATGGGATCCATGCCTGGGTTTGGTACTGGTTGCTCAACCTCGGTTTCTCCTTCTTCAGCCTCTATCTCAAATCCCTCAACATCATATGTTTCCTCTTCCTCTTCATACAGGGAGTCATCCTGTTCCACATAATCCTCATCTTCCTCTTCACTGTGATCTTGGTTTCTATTGTCCTGATTATGGCTTCCCTGGTCCTCAGACCCAGGGTTCGCCCTAGTTCCAATCTTTCTTGGCGGCATGATTCTGATAATAATAAAAACAATTATTGAGAAAATTCAACGTTAGGTCACAATCATATACAACATTGTGCCTTGCACAGCTCTTATAATGGGGAGAACGTATATCGCAATTCTATTATTTTAAGAAAGTTCTAATACGAAGTGCAGTAATAATAATAATAAAACAGTGATCCCGTCACTATGGAACTGAACCGAAAGAAAACAAATATATACATAATGCGAGAATACATAGTTTGATCTGGTCAAAAGTACAACAGTGCTACAGTCATCTGCCCCAAAAGTGATACACAAGAGTCTATCTGTCTAGTCAGAAAAAAAAGGGATGCTATATACAAGTCAACTATCCCGGAAAATTGGCTCTTACTAAGGCCTCGGCTAACTAGACAACTAGACTATTCCATCATCAATCCTGAATCACACACCGGAACGGGTCAGCTCCCAAACCCTTTCCATCGCACGACGGAAGATATAGTCGGCCTGCCGCCTGGAGATCCTACCATGCCTGTCCCCCTGGAGAGATCTGAGTCTCGCTCGGGACGTGAGCTCTATCCCCGTAAGCTCCCTCCTCAAGGATCGGGGTATAGAAGCCCTGGTCTCATAAGCTCGGGTACGCCTACCCGCCCTCTCTGCATCCAACTCCCTCCTGGCCTCATCCAGTCGGGCCTCGGCAACAGCCACTCGGGTCCTCAAAACATCCTGAACATATCCATGAGCTAACGAAGACTGCCTCTGGGCAGGGTCAAGAGGTGGTGAATCCGGAGCCGCTGAGGGTGCCTCCTCGGTCTGCCTAGGCTCGGAAGTATGGGTCTCTGAGCTGTCATCATCAGGAATCCAAGATAGTGGTGGAGGGGTAGGGGCTCTGACCACCGGAAGTGTGGGTAAAGGGATACCAGCATACACTACCATAGATCCAACACGCTCCTCAGCTACTGGGACCTCATCCGGGTCCTCCTCATCTGGAATAGCAATAACCTCTGTCTCTGACTCCTCTGAGGGGTCCTCCTCATCTGAAACAGCAATGACCTTCGTCTCAGGCTCCTCTGGGGGGTCCTCCTCATCCTCCTCCATCTCAGGCTCCTCCTGATCCTCAACATCCAGCAATGCCTCATCATGCTCACGCTCGTACATCTCAGGGTCCTCCATCTCAGGCGCCTACACATTAAACGAGCTAAATTACTATCATGATACTTATAAGGGTTCCCGTAAGGGTTTTAGCTGTCAGTACTACTTTAAGTAGTCCGACCATGAACTTGGCAAGAGTTCTTATTATCTTTGTGAGTTTATTATTTTATCGTCGCATCATCTCTGGGGTTTATAACGCTTAGCTCTGATACCATTTCTGTAACACCCCCAGATCCGGGGTCGGGAATCCGGGTTGTCACGGTCTTTCTTTCCACAATATCACTTTACTTAATTAATAATAAATACCCTCATGCTGTGACCCCACACTAACATACACCACAACTCGTTATAGTCTCAGAGATGAAATTGAAATAAGTACAAGTCTTTGAATCCACAATTTAAAATTATTACAACCCAAAATGATTACTTGATAATTTACAGTTAATTGCCATTATCTGCCACAAGTTATAATTATACATAATTGGATTCTCAAAAGTAGATGGTCTAAACTACAATGGATCTACCTCTGCAGCTATAGCAGCTACAATATCAGCGGGAAGACGCGGGACGCTTCCCACGCGCTTGCGCTGGGTCTGCTGGAGTCTGGCCATCTCTCCTAACTGTTGTTGTGTGATGAAGACATAAAGCAAGAGTGAGCCTTACAGCTCGCAAGATAATATGTATAGTGATAACAATAATATAAGTATCTAAATGGATACTTAATAGCATCTCTATCATATGCAAGATAATTACTTGCTAGATATAAGTAAAAACAAGGAATGAAGTTACCAATACTACATCACACTTATATCATATAAAGTTACTTGAACTGCCACCGTTCAAAGTATTATAAGTTTTAAGAAAAACATCCCATAGATGAGACCACAAGTTAAGACTTGAATAGATTCAATCTTTGAAATATTATTGAATGAAAAAGTTATGAGATACTTTATTTAGTCCTGATATATATATATATCCACATATATATATATCCCGAAAACATTTCCTGGAACCTCTGTTATGTGAAGTATGAACAGAGTTCGAAACATCCAATGAATTTTGGAAAGGAAAAGAATTTTGGCATAAACCCGATATCTCGCTGATCAGGCAAAGATACCAATAAGTAACCTTTTCTACTAGTAGATGGACGAATTCCCCACTGGTCATCACCCTGGTCATAATTAAGACCTATGCTGGACTGCCACTCAGCCACTTATGCATTTGATGGACTCCCACTGAGCCACTTACACAATAATAGACCGTACCCCGGCCTGTCGCTTATGCCGACTCAATGAGAGGGGCTTACTTCCCGAACGTTGGGCAAGTAATCAATTCATTTACCAAATCTGCAACCTTGTTGCGAATATAAAATACACCACAGAGCCGGATTCCCCAGGTTTTGAGCGAGTATTTAAATCCCCTTTAAAAAGGAAGATCTTAAATATAAAAATGAGTTTTGGGATCCGCTCTGACTTTTAAAAATCATTTTGAAGACTCGAAAACACTTTAAAGAGTGTTTGGAGTAAGGCTGATTTAATGAAGTAAATCAGTCCCCAGAATATTAGAAAATATCTGAATATTATTAATTAAATAATATTCCCATAAAGAATAGTCTTTATAAAAATAATTGAAGTAGAAGTATTAAAATTTATACTTGAAACGAGTATTAAATAACCAAAGATATACTTATATGAAAGTATTATCTTTATTTGAATAATCGAAAATAAGTTTGATTATTGACATCTTATTCTTTAATAAAATAAAGAATATATTTCAGCAAATAATCGGAGTCATAGATCCTCAAATGAATATTCAAATAATATTCAATAAATAATATAAAAGAGTCATAAGCCTTCGAATGAATATTCAAATAATATTCAAATAAATAAATAAAAGAGTCATAAGCCCTCGAATAATATTCGAAATAATATTCAATAATAAAATGAAGTTTAAAGTTATCGAATAAACCTTATTCGATTAATAGTTTGGAAAACTATAACCATATATATATATAAATATATATATATATATATCCATATCCATATAAAATCTACTTGGGATCCTCGACTCCCGGTTTTAGAAAATATTTTCACCTTTGAGTCCCTATACTAAGGGTATATGCAAGATACAACTATCCTCTAGCATAGGTATTATCAAATAAACCAACAGATATATATCTCAAGAATATAAAACAGGCATGCATATATACCATATCACATGCTACAATATATCGCAACATTTGCTAAATAACAATCATGCAATATCACAAGATAATGCATATACATACATTTACATCACAACAACAGTGTATCGGATAGAATACTTGCCTGAGCGACTTGGGGGTGAGAAAGGCTCGGGACGAGTCTGATAACCTATAAACAACAAGTAAGTTGGAATTAAACCAAAATCACTTGTAAATCTATGCTTTAGCCAACTTAGACTCTAATGCTAGTTTTACGCTCACCGATTCGCTTAAGTCACTCGGGTACCCTCGACTCCACCATTTTTAATAACTTAACCTTTACGAGTTTTAAAGCGATTCCTTCGCGAATGACTTACCAACTGCCTAACGCACTTACCATAAATGTTTCACACATTAATTAACCCTTTTTGGTCTTTAACCTATGTTTCAAAGTAAGGCGAGGGAAAAAGTTTCGTCCGCGAAACGCCGTTACTTGAAACGGTCGTTTCTCCTAAACCGTAAATCGGAATCGAACGAACTACATATCAAAACGAAGCTCGTAACATGAGCTATCTAAACATGGCAGTGGTCACAATTTAGCAGGGGGTTCTCGGGTCCTAATGCTATGCACAAAAACAGTCCAAAGAAAATCGGACGTTACGACGGCTATGTTTACGCGATTTCCCATTTTTTAAACTACCCACAATCAACACAAACCATCCTCAAATCCAACACACAACAAACACCCATCCTTATCACATCATAACAACCCCAACCAATTCAATTTAACCATTCATACTTATGCTTAAACTTTACTTTAATCATTCTTAAGTTTCTTTAAATCAAAACCACAAAATTACCATTTCATTTCACTACCATTCCAAATCTCAAACTCTAATCATAACAACAACTACAATAACATCCTACTCATCAAAATCACCTTATAATATATATGAACCTAGGGTTTGAAAATGGTATACCTTCCTTGAAGTGGTGGGTTGAGCTAGGAAGCCTTAAGAAGCTTGGAGAAGCCTTAGGAAAGCTTGGATCTTCAAGAAAACAAGAAAAAGTTCAAGTTAAAAACTTGAAAACACTATTCATTGTCTTCTTCATTGATTAAATGGAGAAGCTAGAGAAAGAATTAATGGCTTAAACTCATGATATAGCCATAACTAAGCATAAAGATGGTTAGGGAATTTTCTTACCAATTAAGGATGCTTGGATCTTGATTTTGGAAATTTTTTTCTTTGAAAAAGGCAAAAAGCCGAGAGCTAATATGAAGAACAATGCCTTGGCTGATTTTTTGATTTTTGATGAAATGATTTGCTAGTTGGTTGGCTTGGTTTTGTTTTTGATTTAGCAAATTACCACCTTGCCCTTGAATTTGTGTGGTCCTTAATCAACCACACCTCCCTTCTTCCATGTCATGCTTATGTCACCCTTATGATGTCATCCTCCCTTCCTTGTCTCCTTTCTATTGGTTGGATGACATCACTCCCATTAAACCCTTTGATTAGCTTCCTAATCGTTTGCCTAATGACCGCTGATCTGTTGTACGGTTCGCTTAACTTTCGTTCTCGTTTATCGTTTGAAGGATCATACCCGGGATCTTATTACTTAGGTTCCCTTAACCTTTCTCAATACGTTATATTCCTTTTTATGATCCTCTATTATAATCCTTTAATTTAAATCCTTTTTATCCTGTTACCTTATACTCAATTCTCTCCGTATCTTGTGGATTTCCGGGAAAAACCAAAGTGTTCGGAATTGGGTTCTGACGATATTTACATACACTTATATACTTCATATAGTACTAATAAAATCCCAGAATATCCATAACAGAACCCCTACATAGTGTGGCGTGAAAAGTTTTCTCATTCAGCTAAAACACTATTCACAAGGGTTACAAAAAGTTGAAAAATTTTGGGGTTATTACAGTGGATTTGAGTGTTTTTAGTTTTTTCAGTTTTGGTGGTCTTGGTTGGAGTTTCTGCTTCTTCAGACATGATTGTTTGGATCTTTACTGTATGCGTGTTAACAGATAAGTTCTGATACCAATAGTTAGGTCACACAACACTGCAGAAGGGGGTTGAATACAGTGTTATTACAATCAAATTGATCTTGAACACAAGTAACAGTAAACAGATATATTCAATATAATAAATTCTGTTACAATGGAACTGTTCTCTCTCAGTGATGAACAAATATCACTAAGAGCTGCTAGCTTACAATGTATGATCTTCTCGATAATGATAACACATATAGTGTAAACCTATGTCTGTGTTTATATACTACATAGTTACAAGATAACTTCTAATTGATATGGAATATAATTCTGTCTCCTAAAATATATCAATCAGATATCTTATACAAGTCTTCTTATCTTCTAACTCTTTCCATGCATATCTTCTTTTGTTTTAGTCTCGATCTTCTATCCTGTAAATCAGCTTCCTTTCTTAACTGTAAGTCCTCCCATACTTAAGTTCTGATATAACCTTAAGTTCAGATATCTATCTTCTGACTTCCAGTAAGTACTGATTCCAGTAAGTCCTGATATTTCCTATTTGTTAAGATCTGAAAACTAAACATGAAACATATTAGACATGACATCTCAAATATATCTAACATTTTAATCAGAAAAATTAGAATCTCTTTTTGATGGGATCATGATCATTTTAAAATTAACAAAACCCTAAAGTCAATATTAAGTTATACATATGCCTTTCAATGTGTCCAATGCGTTAACCCCTAGATAGATAAGGAGTGGGTTCGCCAAAGCGAAGTACTCCCATCTATCATGGGAGATGTGTTGAAGTATATTGATACTTTTTGACTTTTGGGTTTGACTTAACTAAGTTACCATAATAGGATTTTGAGCTTAGAGATATGGAGTTTGGCAAGATTTATTGGATAAACTTGTACAAATATTGTTCCGCCAAACTATCTAAGAGTTATATACTTGATATAATTGACAAATGTTGGCTACCTAAATAATCATGTTTTAAGAGAAAAGCCAAAGATGACCTAAGGCATGGTGAAAATGGATCTTGCCTCACTAGAAAGGATATAAAAGATATTCTTCCTGAATTAATAGTTATGGCTATTAATTTGATAAAAATAGTGGGAGATATATATTATAAATATATATGAACAATCACTTCAATATAATTTAATGATCATCTGTAGACTACTTCATTTTATGCATATTAAATATTGTTGATATCAATTGACAAATAACAAAAATAATATCTCCATGCAGTAGTCCTTGAGAAGGACAAACTAACATGACATAAATTCCCTGACTAACATAGGAACTTGAGGATCGTCCTCGTGTTCAAGGATGTCACTCAAACTTCTCCCTTTATTTTTTTTCTTCTAGTTGAGAATGAAATACGTGCTAAAAAATGAATATTAGGATGAAATTAATGACGCAACTGATGTTTCATGTCTCATGCTTGGAATTAATGCTGAGCTTTAAAAAGCAACAAGAGCATATTAATGTTTATGATGTGATTGAGCACCATTAAAGGATGTTTGAAGGATAGGCTCATCAGAAAGATTTGACAAAATAAGGCACTATAATTTTACATAAATGGGAGAATGAGATCTGGTTGGACTACATGTTCTAAACATAATAGGTATACGTACCTTAATATTTTGGGTTTCAAAATTGGTTTGGAGACTCAGCTTGATTTGATCAAGAAATCCTTGAACAACTTCTATTCTCAGTTTTTTATAAACAAAATGAATGAGATAGAGAAAACACCTACTGAGTTGTTACGCATATTTAGAACTGCTGGAAATAACATAGTAAAGTCTTGAACTACGTCCATATTGATGGTGTACACAAGGAATGCAAATGGGAGAGGAAAGTGAACAGGCAAAGTGAAGATTTGATCTTATTCTGTGCCAAACCAAAGTCTAATCCCAGAGGGCTTTCGAAGCCAAATAGTGGTGTTACTAAAGAAGACGATTGTCACTTCTGTGGAAATTACTGGATGATTGGAAGTTAAATTGTGGATCTTATTTAGAAGATCTTAAGAAGCAGACCAACTATGTTCAAGCTTCAGGTATCGGGTTAGAATTGGACCAAAAGTTATTGCTCTAGTTGGAGGAACTCGATACCTAATTTTTCCCCTAAGGCGAGATTGAGAACTTGATAAATTGTTATTACGTGCCTGCCTTTAGCAGATACATTATATCAATTTCTTGTCATGTTTCATTTTAATTAAATCAACAATAATTGTTTATTCTATTTTAATGATAAGGCTTAAAATGTTGCACAATTAGTTAATAATTTTTATGTTCTAAGATGACTCAAATCAAATATTACCTCTAGCATTATCGCTAAGCCATATTAAATGGAAACACATTTCTAAGTTACACATGGATGTATACTTGGATAAGTTTGATTTTGAATCATACGAAAGATGCGAATCTTGTCTCATTGGCAAAATGACTACTTCTTTTATCTGATAAGGTGAAAGGGCTACCAAACGGTTAGGACCTATACATAAGTGATGTATGTGGCTCAAATTCGTATGATGGCAATGGGTGACTTATACTACTTCATAAAATTTAATGATGACTTCTGTAGATATAAGATTTGTATATCTTATGAAGAACAAATCTGATTCTTTTGAAATGTTCAAAGAATATAAGGTTGAAGTAGAAAAGAAAATAAGGGAAAGTATAAAAGTTTTACGATTAGATCGTGGATGAGAATATTTAAGCCTCAAATTCAAGAATTTCTTGAAGGAGTGTGATATTGTATCACAACTTACTCTTTCTGGAACAACTCAATGGAATAGAGATTCTGTGAGGAGAAATCGTACTTTGTTGGACATGGTGCGATTGCTGATGATTCAAGTGGAACTTCCAGTTAGTTTCTTGGGTTACACTATAGAAACAGATGCATATACCCTAAATCGAGTGTCTATAAAAATGGTTCAAAAGGATCCATATGAGATATGGAATTAGAAACATCATAGCATGTTATTTATGAAAATTTTGGGTCGTGAAGCGTTAGTGAATCGTTTAGCCTCTGACAAGTTTGGACCAAAATCAGTTAGATGTTATTTTATAGGATACCCAAGTGAGACTAAAGGGTCTAATTTTTATAATCCTTCTAAGAACAAAGTGTTTATTGCTCGGACCTCTGTATTTCATGAGGGAGAACTAATTTCTAAGAAAATCAGTGGGAGAACAATATAGCTCGATGAAGACCGAGAATCACATGATAACATTGAACTAGAGTTGGAACGAGATCGGGATGTACATCAAAATGTTGAAAGTAATCTTGTTCAGGAAACATATGTTGTTGGTAGATCTAGTAGGATTTGTAATAATCCAGAGAGATATTATGCATTTCTCTTAACTCAAGATGGTGATGTGATGCTTACGGATAATGATGAGCCTCTCACCTACCAAGATTCTATGAACAGTCTAGACTTTGAAAGATTGCTGGAGTCTATAAAATCGGAGATGAAATCCATGTATCAAAATAAAGTATAGACTTTAGTCGATCCACCTGAAGGGGTAAAACCTACATGGTGCAAGTGGGTTTTCAAGAAGAAAATTGACACGGATGGTAAAGTACAGACCTATAAAGCGCGACTACTGGAAAAAAGGTTTCAAGAAAATTTATGGTATAGACTATGAAGAGACCTTTGCACAAGTTGCTATGGTCAAGTTCATCGGAATTTTGCTAGCAACTGCTTCTTACTATGACTATATAATCTGGAAAATGGATGTCAAAACCGCTTTCTTAAATTGGAGCCTTGAAGAAGATGTATTTATAATACAACCTGGGGTTTTATCGATCCAAAGTTTGCTCATATTATTTGTAAATTGCTTCTAAGAGTTTGGCTTTACTCAAAATGAAAATGAACTATATGTTTACAGGTTGGTAAGTGGGAGCCATGTGGCATTCCTAGTATTATATGTACATGACATATTACAAATAGGGAATGACTTAGGTAATATGACCTATATATTAGGGATCAAGATCTATAGAGATAGATCATGGAGATTAATCAGCCTAAGTCAAAGTACATAAATTAACAAAGTGTTGTATCATTTTGGGATGCAGGAGGGAAGGAAATGATTTGTTCTGATGTCTCATGGGATCGTGATCTCAAAGGATAATATTCCTAAATCATTATATGATAAGGACTGTATGAGCAAAGTTCCATTTGCTTTGGCAATTAGATCTATAATGTATGCGATGAATGTGCTCGTCCTGATATTTCGTATGCTTTGATCATGACGAGCATATACCATTCTAGTCCAGTTGAGGGTCACTGGACATCGGTCAAGAATATTCTTAAGTACTTAAAGAGGACTGAAGATTCATTCTTGATGTATGAAGGAGATGAGAAGTTAGTTATAAAGGGTTACACCGATGATAGCTTTCAGACGAACATATAAGATTCAGTATCTCAATCGGGTTTTGTATTTTGTCTAAATATAAGTGATGTTAGCGAAAATAATTTACAGCAAGAACATTGATAATTCTATAATGAAAGCCGTATATAGATGTTTTTTAAACAGCTAAGGAAACTGTTTGGACATGTTCTTAGGCGATATCACCTCATTAATGAGATTAATGATCAAGGAGATATTTATGTAAAGTTCATAAAAATGATAATGTTAAAGACCCACTGACTAAGGCTTTGGCATCGCAGAAGCACGGCGATCTTACTAGTTTCATGGGTATTAGATACATGGGTGATGGGCTCTGGTGCAAGTGTGAGATTGTTAGTGTTTGTTCCCTAGAGACAACACAATGATATTTTGGGTAAATACATTTGGATTATAAATATTTATGTTCAATCGATTATTCCTTTTATAATTTATTATATCTTAATTTACTGCGATATAAATGTTGGATTAATAATGTCCTTGGAATATGATATGCATTCTATATCTCCATGTACGTGACTTAAAAACGAGATTATGAAAATATTATAAGTATTCCTAAAGGTCCTTATTCAAGTATTATTATTATGGTACAGTAATAGTACATTAGGACTAGTGTGTTTATTGACTGATGATCACATCTCATTGATCATATGTATAGTGATACTATAGTCAAAAATATGGGCACATGTAAATGTACATGGTGTTGGACAAACCCAATGTGAGATTCTACATATCTGTTGTGTTATAAGTAATTCTCATTGTGATAATAATGTAATGGTCCTTAGACTTGAAATTTTTATTTATCTATACGAGTATTAATATAATTTGATTACATTATAATTTACCTTTGACATGGTAATAATAAAAGTGTATTTCGGGTATATCATGAATCACATGAGAAATATGAATGATCTAGAAAGGATTTAAACCTCCAAATTTTAGGAGTTATATCACTGGCCTCTTGCGTGAGCTAGACTATGAAATGTGTGGTCACGCTCAAATGTTATTTTGATACGATAATCTACTCATTGATTAAGGAAACCTGGATTAAACATTGATGAGGATGACACATAAACATGCCTCTATTTTAATCTATAATATGCGGTTAAAGAGATTATATTACATTGGACATTATTCATGAAAGGTTTAATCGATCACCGATTTAATTATTATTACTTGGATAACAATGATGTATTACTAGATGTCACTCATTGTTTATGATTTTAAATTAGATTTAAAATTCGTTACCAATATAATAATAGCCTAGGGTCACACACAAAGAATGATTAAAGAACTATTTAATTTAAATTGGATTTAAATTAAATTAAAGTAATTCGAATTATTTATAATATTAATTAAGTTTGACTTAATTTGATAAATAATGATATTCAAATTTACTAAAATTAATTATAAAATTCAGTTGTTAAATAATTAGGTGAGACTTAATTATTGTACAAATAGAAATTTTGAAATAATTAGAGTTATAATTCGTTTTTCTACTCTTTATAAAATATCTTTTGTGGTTGATTTTTATAATAAGACTTTAATTAAAAACCCTAGCTACGAAGAGAAAAGATGGAGAGAGTAAGAAGAAAGAAATTTGTGCTAGTACACATCCAATCCTCGAGTTCAAGCATTCATGTGGATACCGATAGAGTGTAGATCGCGAGAGCGGGATGCGTAGTGATTGAATAAATTTTGGATCTTCTTTAGTCAGCCAATTTGTAAAGCTTCTTAAGGAAAAAAATCAGATCTACGAATTAAATATCTATTTTTCGTATGGATCATGTGGTGTGTTTTAAAAATTCTGGTTTTGATGTTTTACTTACAGTTTCTGTTGCATTTTATGCCTCTAAACCCTTCATTAACTACCGAGGCATGATTGGATCATTGCTCTACCTAACTGCGAGTCGTCCAGATATCATGTTTACAACATGCTTGTATGCACGATTGTAACACCCCAAAATCCGGGATCGGGGATCCGGGTTGTCACGAGTTCCATTTCCAATAATAACACTTAATCTTGAATCAACAAATAATTACTGCATGATGTGACCTCATAATATACACACACAACAAGTTATAGTCCCAGAGATGAAACCGAAACAAGTACAAGTTATATGATCCACAAATTATAAGTTATTACAACTCAAAAGGATTTATGAATAAGTTTACATGATCCTTGCCATTATATAACATGATTCATAATTATACATAAGTCTGGTATACCAAAAGTGGAAAGCCTGGCCTATTGGTAGTTCCTACCTCAGCTATGGCGACATCAATGTCTACAGGAAACTGCAGAACATTTCATATCCGTTTGTGGATGGGGAGCATGGTCTTGTTCATCTTGTCTAGTTGTTGTTGTGTGATAGATAAAATAAGGCAAGGGTGAGTACACAACCCACCAAAATAACATATGACTGATCAAAAGTATATGAACATTTTCATAGTAATTCTGAAAGTCTTTGTCATGCAAATATGAACCAAGTTTAATATCTTAATGTGATGTAGTCGCAAAATATTTCAATATATATTCTTTTCATAAATCTCTGGAATCCTCTGTTATGCATAATATAAACAGAGTTCCAATATATTTTAAAAGATGAAGTTACAATTTATTTCAATATATATATTTTTATAATCACTGAAAACCTCTGTTATGCAAGTATAATCAGAGTTTCAAAACATAAACTGTATAATATAACATTACAAGGTGATCTCATATATCTAACCTTTCTTCAACATTTTTTTGAAAATTTTTGTAGCATAAAGTACGAAAGAAATCTCAACATATATAACATATAAAGAAATGTTACAAGATAATCCAACTATATTCTTTTTCGTGAAAAACCACTGAGAACCTTTGTTATAATATCTAGAACCAAAGTCTCAAAATGTCATTTAAAAGTTGAAGGTACGGGATACTTAAATTCAAAACATCATTTTGAACGCTCGACCCCTCCAACACTCACCAGTCACCCAGCCGTAGCTTTCTCTCATTAGGGTGCTCTCGATGATGTTGCTGAAAATATCCAATATGGTTGATGAATTAATTTCTGGAGCAGTGTCGCTTCAGGATGTGAAACTTACGATGATCAGTCGCAGTCGTACAACCCCACTTTATACCTACATGTAGGGGAGAATATTCGAATTTACTTATCGACCGAATGCTGGACTCCTAAGGAATGAACCGCCATTCCGTAACTTCCTGGCCATTTGGGCCTAATAAATAATGTTGGACCGGCACACTCGGCCATTTACACCCCTCCTACTTCGAATAAAATCCATGATCCTGAAACATAAAGTTCGCTTCCCCTTCCCCAAGTAGAAATTTGTTAATTTAACTCCACCAAGAAATCGTATCTAGTTGGAAAGGGGAAACTCACCAATATTTCCCAAAAGATGCTTGTTAATGGATTAAACTTGTTCCATGACTTACTTCCCGAATGTTGGGTAAGTAATCAAAACTCTTTTTCTTTATCTATTCAACAACTTCGTTGTGAATATAAAATACATCGTTGAGCAGGTTCCCCTCAGTTCTGTCTTATATTAGTTTCACATATTAAAAATATGGATAACAAATAGACAGTTTTTCTCAGAATTTGAAAAATACCAAGCTAAATTTTAATTTTAAAAAATAAATATACAGAGAATTCTGAAATATTTATAAATCACATTTCAGTTAATTTATAATTAAATAAAATTAATTTTTATTTATTAGAAATTAATCTACCGCAACATATTAGCTGAGTTTCTGCCTTTAGGATGAAGAATTTAACATACCAATTTCACCTAAAAGTCTAGTGAAAGTTGTTTCATCCAAAGGTTTGGTAAAAATATCAACTAGTTGTTTTTCTGTTGGAACAAAAATAAGCTCAATGGTACCATTTGCAGCATATTCTCTATTGAAATGGTACCTTACATCAATTTGTGTAGTTCTAGAGTGATTAACTGGATTAGCAACAATAGATATGCACTATTATTATCACACGTGATTGGAATTTTGTATGACACTAGGTCATGGTCCATTAATTGATTTCTAATCCAAAGCACTTGAGCACAACAACTTCCAGCAGCTATGTGTTCAGCCTCATCTATGGAAGTTGACACATATTGCTGTTTCTTACTATACCAAGATACAAGTCTTTGACCAATGAATTGACAACTTCTACTTGTACTCTTTATGTCTACCCTACATCCAGCAAATTTTGCATCTGTGTATCCAACAGCTTCAAAACTAGTTCCCTTAGGATACCACAATTCCAAGTTTGGTGTCCCTTTCAAATATCTGAAAATCCTCTTGACAACCATCAAATGTGATTCTTCAGGGTTTGCTTGAAATGTAGCACACAGACATGTTGCAAACATGATGTATGGTCTACTAGCAGTTAGGTACAGCAAAGATCCAATCATTCCTCTATAACCTGGAATGTATACACTTTTTCCTTTCCTGTCTTCATCCAACTTAGTAGCTGTAGATATAGGTGTTGATGCAGGTGAACAATCAACCATTCCAAATTTCTTCAATAAATCTTTGACATACTTGGTTTGACTGATAAAGATTTCATCACTTTTTTGGCTAACTTGAAGACCAAGAAAGTAAATTAATTCTCCTATCATGCTCATGTCATATTCACTCTGCACGAGTCTTGAAAATATTTGACATAGCTTTTCATTTGTAGAACCAAAAATGAAATCATCCACATAGATTTGAACTAGGATAATATCATCACCATGCTGATTATAAAATAGAGTCTTATCAATTGTTCTTCTAGTGAATCCATGTTTAAGTAGAAATTATGATAGTGTGTCATACCATGCTCTAGGTGCTTTTTTCAATCCTTAAAGGGCCTTCAACAGTTTGTAGACAAAGTCTGAAAATTCCGGATCTTCAAAGCCAGGTGGTTATTGCACATAGGCTTCTTCTTCCAATTCACCATTAAGGAATGCACTTTTCACATCCATTTGATACACTTTGAAATTTGAATGTGTAGCAAATGCAAGAAAAATTCTTATTATTTCAAGTCTTGTAACTGGAGCAAAACTTTCATCACAATTAATTCCTTCTTCTTGTCAGTAACCTTTGGAAACTAGTATTGTTTTGTTCCTTTTCACAATTCCATTTTCATCCATTTTGTTCCTGTACACCCACTTTGTTCCAATAATGCTTTTGTTCTTTGGTGCAGAAACCAATTCCCAAATTTTATTCCTCTAAAATTGATTACTCTTCTTGCATGACAGATATCCAGTCAGGATCAAGTAGAGCTTCCTCAGTTTGCTTTGGCTCAATTTGTAAAAGAAAGCATGCATACAAGCATTCATTTGCAGTTGCACTCTTAGTCCTTACTCCAGCATTTGGATCACCAATTATTGCATCTCTTGTGTGATCTTGTTGACTAGAGTTCCTGCATTTTCTTCATTATTGACATAACTTGCAGAACTGTCATCTCTTTCTCCCCCTGAGTTTGTGCCATCAAATTCAGGTGAGCTTCTACTTTAAGATGAATCCTTATTTTCACAGTTCACTGGTTCATTTTTTTCATCCTCCATTCTATCACTACGCCATAAATGGCCTGATGCCATGCTTTTTGAAAAGTGTTACAAGCATTTCGTTGCGGTAGCTCAGAAAGCTGAGGTCTATTATAACACCGAGAAATTGGTGTTACCATAGGCATTAATCTAGTGTTACATGAATGTGACGGTATTACACGACATGTAACACCAGCATCTGGTGTTACAATAGGTATTATTTTTATTTTTGTAAATTAAAGTGAATATATTATCATAAAATTACTTTTAAAATTATATTATAGATTATTCATTATTATAAAATATTATATTTAATACTGTAATTTTTTTTAAAATTATTACATTTTATTTTAGAAATAAAGAATTATATATATATATAATTTCACTTGCATAAATAAATAATCATTTAATTTATAAATAAAAAATAAAATAATATTTACATTCCCGAGGTGAATTATCTGGTCGGTAGTTCCCCCCCCAACCGAATTTTTTTTCACTAAGTCAATTAACACTTTCTTTCACTCATTTCTCTCTTTCTCTCTCGAACGCAAACATCCCTCTTTCTCTCTCGAACCACATTTCTCTTTCTTCGATTCAAACATTTGGGGCTTCAATTAGGTACTTGAATACACAAACACACATATTTTCTTCAATTAGGTTACTAACACATCGATTTTTCTCTTGCAGGTAATTAGGGTTCTTCGATTTGGGGCTTCTTTGATTTGGGGCTTTTTCGATTTGCAGGTAACTTTCTTCGTTTTTCATTTTTTAGTCTTGCATTTAGTTGTATAAAATGTTTTACTAATAGTTTATATCGTGCATTTCAGGGGATTGAAAATATTGAGGGCATTTCACTGAGTTTAAAGCTTTTATTAAGGTAAAAAGCTTTCACTGATGTTTATGTGTTATGTTGTTGATTTTTTGTTTTTGTATTTGCTTTTATGTGTTATGTTTATGTATTCAGGGTTTATTTTGTGTTCGATTGGGTTTATGCATAATGTTTGGGTATGGGTTTATGCATAATGTTTATGCATGATGTTTATGCATGAGTTTATGCTTTCATTATAGGATATTAAAGAGTGTGTATGTTTATGATGTTTATGTAGAATGTTTATGATTGGGTATGGGTTTTTATATGTTTATGACTGCCTTTTGTGTAATAACTTTATGATTTTCTGTTATGGTTTTGTAAATTACTCACTAGATAGGCCTTTGTTATGATATGACTGCCCTTTGCTAATTACTCATTAAATTTTGTGTTATGGTTTTGTGATTTTATATGGTTTTTATATGATTTTATGTTATAACTCATTAGATAGCCCTTTGCTATGATATGACTGCCCTTTGCTAATTATATTTCTAAATTTTGGTTTACATGATATGCGTAGATGATAATACTCAAGACATAATTAATGATATAGTATTATAGTATTATATAATGCTCCTATATCAATAGTGATTATAATTAAGCTCCTTACATGTCTATTGGTTTATAGGTATAAATAGTATTTTGAGATATATTGTATATATTTTTATTTTGGGGAAAGTATTTTCATATATACGATAATACTACATTGATGTACATGATCTTATCGATATGGTAGATATTAATATTATGCTGACTTTATAGGTGTAACCTGTTGAATCTGTTAGCGACTAGATTTTAGAAATGGAAACTAATAATGATAATAAAAGCTGGATAGGACTTCCAAGATACGAAGAAGAATTTAAAAAGGGGATAAAAACTTTTGTTGAGAAGGCATTTGGCCTTTTTTCTGTTGGTGATGAATTGAAGTGCCCCTGCAAAGATTGTGATGATCGTAAGTGGCATCGTGCAGATGTAATTTATGATTATCTAATATGCAGGGGACCTCCCTGTCACATGTCCAATGGATTTATAGGATTTCAGGATCCAAAAAAGGAAATAGGACCGATTTTAGGGACTGTGAAGCGGGGACTGCCTTCGGGGATAATTTACAAGAGATGTTCGATTATACGGGTAGGAGGTTTCAGAATGTAGAAGTAGGACCAAATGCGGAGGCAAAAAAATTTGATCGCCTTGTCGAGGAGGGAAAAAAACCGCTATATACGGTCTGCACAAATTTTTCTCGGCTAAGTTTTATGATCCGGCTTTACCATTTGAAGTGTGTTCATGGAATTACCGAGTCGGGGTTCAGTGATTTATTAGTTCTGATTAAAGAGGCCTTTCCCGAAGCCAATATACCTGTATCGTTTACTGCTGCTAAAAATATAATGAAAGACTTAGGTCTTGATTATCAGGAAATACATGCATGCCCCAACAGTTGCATGCTGTATTGGGGCAAAAATAAAGATAAAATAGTTTGTGATAACTGCGGGGTTTCGAGGTGGGTTTTACAAGAAAAGAAAGGGTCTGCTGCTAATGATGATCCAGAGAGAATTATTAGCAAGGTGCCAGCAAATGTCATGAGATACCTTCCCCTTAAACCTAGACTGCAAAGAATTTTCATGTGCAAAGAATTTTATAAACTCATGACTTGGCATGCAACTAGACGGATAGAAGATGGGAAGCTAAGGCATCCGACTGATGCTAAATCTTGGAAGATGATGGATGCTAACTACCCTGAATTTTCTTCGGAAATTTGAAATGTAAGACTAGGTGTAGCTGCTGATGGATTCAGTCCGTATTGTACAATGAATTTAAGTCATAGTACATGGCCTATTGCACTAGTAAACTACAACCTCCCTCCTTGGATTTGTATGAAACAAGAAAACTAAATTCTTTCGACGTTGATATCGGGTCCAAATTCTCCTTTAAACAGTATCGACGTATATATGCAACCATTAATCACCGAGTTGAAAGAGTTGTGGGATATAGGCATCCAAACTTATGATGCCATGAGTGATCAGAACTTTAATTTACGGGCAGGGGTGCTCTGGACCATTAGCGACTTCCTGGGCTATGCTATGTTGTCCGGTTGGAGCACAAAGGGTAAGTTAGCGTGCCCGGTCTGCCATTATGAGATCTGCTCAGAATATTTGAAAAACAGCCGGAATATGTGCTATATGAGTCATTGGAGGTTTCTTGATCCTTCCCACAAGTGGAGGTTTGACAAGAAAAGATTTAACGGGGCAATTGAGACGAGGCAGAGTGCAGAATCGTTGATGGAAACAGAGGTTGAATAACTGTTAATTGGGTTTAAAAACCAATTTGGGGAAAATAATAAGAAAAAAAGAAAGCGTGAAAGTGGCATCCCTTTTAAAAAAAAGTCTATATTTTTTGATTTGCCATATTGGAAGCATAATCCATTAAGACATAACCTCGATGTCATGCACATCAAAAAAACATTTGCGGCAATATATTAGGTACCTTGCTTAATATTAGTGGCAAGTCAAAAGATCATTTGGCAGCTCGATTTGATTTACAAGAAATGGGAATACGGAAGTCCCTTCATCCGGTGGAATCTGCTAATGGGAAATCGTATGAAATTAGTGCAGTCGTCTTTGACATGTCAAAGAAGGAAAAAGAAATCTTTTGCAAGGTATTGAAGAATGCGAAATTACCTTACGGTTGTGCCTCTAATATCAGTCGTTATGTGCACACAAACGAGAGGACGATATTGGGGTATAAGAGCCACGATGCATATTTTATACTTCATTACTTGTTGCAATTTGCTGTGAAGAAATCAGTCAAAGCTGATGTTGCGAAGCCGTTGATAAGATTCAGTGCATTACTTCGAGGTCTATGGAGTAAGGCCATTCACTTGGATGATATCAGGAGGCTTCAAGATTAAATTGTCGACATCTTATGTGAATTTGAGATAATTCCCCCCCCCCTCCTTTTTTGATATCATGGTGCACCTCCCCGTTCATTTGTGCAGAGAGATTGAATAAGGTGGATCTGAGCACCTTCGCTGCATGTATCCTATTGAGCGATATCTTTGCAAATTGAAAAACTATGTCCGTAATAGGGCCAGACCAGAAGGTACAATTGCGGAAGGCTATTTGGCAGAGGAGTGCGTTAAATTCTGTTCAAGGTTTTTGGGTGGTGAACCGTTAACTGATTTTGCAAAATATCCAACAAATGCAGAATATCATATTGGAGGCAGAAAGAATAAAGAGGGCAAAGTTATTCAATTGAAAGATTCCGTTTGGAAAGCTTGTCATACTTACATTCTTTTCAATTACGGTAATAAGGAAATTGAGACATTAATTGAGTAAGTTATTTACTCCCTCCTTCATTTGTCGAACTTGTTTTCTTTTAAACTATTTAAATATGATTTTTAACTTAATATTTTCTTAGGGATCACCGTGCATTAGTGGCTGCTGATTCAAATTTAAAAAAATACAATACAGAACAAGCGCACTCCGAAGATTTCTGGAAGTGGCTAAAAGAGGTGGTGGGGAAAAGGGTGGAAATTTCATCTGATTTACGTGCCCTTTCTTTGGGTCCTAATCGAACGACCAGGAGGTTTAGTGGCTACATGGTAAACAGATATCATTTTCACACAAAGAGTAGAGATTCAAAATGTACAACCCAAAACTGCGGTGTTTTTTTGACTGCTGAAACTACAAGTTTTGCGAGTTCGAAAGACGATAATCCGAAAGTCGGGGCTGTCAGTTACTACGGATCAGTTGAAGAAATTGTTAAAGTTGATTACTGGGGAGTTTATGCAGTGGTTCTTTTCAGGTGCACTTGGTACCAAGAAGAAAAAGATCCATATGGTCTTATCAAGGTTAATTTTAACAATACCATTTGCAAATCAGAACCGTATATCATAGCATCGCAGGTGCAACAAGTATTTTATGTGGAGGATCCGACTGAGAGGATGGTGTTTCATGTCATAAAAAAATTACCGAGGGAGTGGTGTGATGCTGAACAAAAAAATGCTTATGATAAGTGTTGTGAATATGTTGTGTACTTGATGATTACCTAAACAAAACATCTAAGTAGATTTTACTTAGTGAAATAAAGTAGCACTCGACGGATAAGAATTATAGTCCCGACGGATAACTCATTATAGTCCCGACGGATGATTAACTAATTATCCATCGAGTGATTAGCTTATGTAATAATAAGTTTGTAGCACAGTGTTGTATGCACCTTTGTATAGAATCTGAAGTAGCATATAAGTCATGTTGACTTTAACTAGATATGCAGAATAGGTTGATTAACTGTACATAAGAAATGTCTTGTAATTCTGTATAAGTGAAATGAAGTCAAGTGCCAAAATAGCTACCAACGAATGATTAACAAAGCTTCGACGGATGATCAAATTACTATCAACGGATGTTTAACATAGCAGTCGACGGATGATCAATCAAGTCATCGACGGATGATCTGAAAGTCGACGGATGATCATATCAAGAATTCAAACATCAGTTGAACAGTGAAAGCTGACACACAGCCGTTGAGTTGGATACAAACACACCATGGAATCCCATTAACTGGGTAATGGGGGATGAAAAGCAGCAAAGATCAAGACTGTTAGATTTTATATTTGTTCAGTCTTTTTGACTTTGTAATCTTGGTAATATATAAACCAAGAGAGTAGCAAATAGAAAAACAACTGAGATAGCTAAGAAACAACAACAGAGAAATCTTTGTAAGCACTATCTTTAGCATTTCCTGTGTTCTTAGCAGTTCTATTTTGTGTAAGCAGCTGTGAGCATTTCTGCACACAGAGTCCTCTCGATATATTAATATATCTCTGGTGGAATTTTTTAAATCCACCAGAAAGTTTTTAAAGACTCTTGTTTTTAATTACTTATGTTTTGATTCATTCAAGTTTACATTCCGCATTGTGCTAATCAAAACAAATATATCCATAATCGAGTTGAACATTTTTATTTCAAGAAAAAGGTTCAAGAATTCCATTCAACCCCCCTTCTGTAATTCTTGCTATATTGTTAAAGGACTAACAATTGGTATCAGAGCAAGCTCTTAATCTACAAAGAGTTTAAAGATCAAAACAATTCAGCAAGATGAACAAGAAAGATGTAGGAGTCAAGATTCCTTTTCTTGATAAAGATAATTACCATCATTGGAAGGTAAAGATGCATCTTCATATGCTTTCTCAAGATGAGGCCTATGTGGACTGCATAGAAAGAGGCCCTCATGTTCCAATGAGAGCTGCAACAGGAAATGAACCATCTGTTCCAAAGCCAAGGCATGAATGGTCTGACCCTGATATTGAACAAGTCAGGAAAGATAAAAAGGCCATGAACATTCTGTTCAATGGTGTTGATGCAGACATGTTTGATAACATCATCAACTGCAAGACTGCCAAGGAAGTTTGGGACACAATACAGATAATCTGTGATGGTACTGAGCAAGTAAGAGAAAATAAAATGCAGCTCCTGATTCAGCAATATGAGCATTTTCATAATGAAGAAAGTGAGTCACTCACTGACATCTTTAGTAGATTCCAAAAGCTACTAAATGCTCTTAAATTGCATGGAAGAGTCTATCAGACTAAAGACTCCAATCTGAAATTTCTCAGATCTCTTCCAAAGGAATGGAAACCAATGACAGTCTCATTGAGAAACTCACAAGATTATAAGGAGTTTACTTTGGAGAGACTGTATGGCATTCTGAAGACCTATGAGCTTGAGATAGAGCAGGATGAAAGAATGGAGAGAGGAAAGAAGAAAGGAGGATCAATTGCACTAGTGGCTGAACTGGAAAAGGAGAAGGAAGTGAAGATGGAAGCTGTGAAATCAACTTCAAAGGCCTGTGAAAGCAAGGGTAAAGGGCTAGCTGCAGAAAGTGAAGATTCATTGAGTCAAGATGACATGGAGGACATTGATGAGCACCTAGCATTCCTTTCAAGAAGATTTTCCAAGCTCAAGTTCAAGAAGAACTTTGGAGCTGCCAAGCCAAATAGAAACATGGTGGATAAATCAAAATTCAAGTGTTTCAAATGTGGCTTGGCAAGGCATTTTGCAAATGAGTGTAGAAAGTCAGATTCCAGTAAGAAAAGATTTGAGTCTGTGGATTATAAGCAAAAATACTTTGATCTACTCAAACAGAAGGAAAGGGCTTTTATTACACAAGAGAATGACTGGGCAGCTGATGGTTTGGATGAAGATGAGGATGTCAGTTATGTCAATCTAGCCCTTATGGCCAAGTCTGATGAAACAGAGACAAGTTCCTCAAGCAATCAGGTAATCACTACAAACCTTGCACATTTATCTAAAGCTGAGTGTAATGATGCAATAAATGACATGTCTACAGAATTGTATCATTTGCGTGTTACACTTAAGTCCCTCACTAAAGAAAATGCTAAAATCAAAGAAAACAACTTGTTTTTGAGTGAGAGGAATAATGTGCTTGAGTCTCAGTTTGTTGAGTTTGAGAAACTAAAAATTGAGTGTAGAATTGCCAAGGAGGAATTAACTGAGTCCTTGAAAAAGGAAGAAATTTTAAAGAAGCAGCTCAATCGTGAACAGGAGGTGATTAAAGCATAGAAAACATCCAGAGATGTTCATGCTCAAATCACCAAGGTTCAAGAAATTGAGTCTTTTTGTGATGAAGCCTGGGAAAAGAATAAGGAGAAACTAGAACCTATTTTGGTAGATGGATTGCTGACGGATGTAGACTCGACGGATGATGAGGACTATCCATCGGATAACAAAAAGTGTTATCCGTCGAATGATAAAAATCCTCATCCGTCGGCTGTGAGCAAACCCATTAGCAAAGCCAAATTAACCAAGCTAAATGAAAAGTATGGGTCTGTTTCCAAGAACTTTGTTTCAGGAGAGTCAAGTCAAGCCAAGAAAGGGAAGAAGGCTAATGTTGGTCACATGACTGTCAAATAGTTAAGTGACAGACTTGAAAAGATAGAGGTAAAAACAGAGACTAAAAGGAAAAACAATAGGAATGGTAAAGTAGGGATTAACAAACATAATAACTACACACCTGACAAATATGCTCCTAGAAAAATCTGTGTCAAGTGTGGTAGAGTAAATCATTTGTCTGTTAATTGCAAATCTGCCATGCCTACTCCCATGTCTGTTCAGCCTCAATTCTCTAACATGAATGCCATGCCTCCCATGCCTGTAAATGCTATGCCTATACAGAACATGAATGCACAGTTTGCTAATATGCCATTTGCACTTAATCCATATTATGCTGCATACAATATGCCTCAAATGCCATTTAGCATGCCTTACTGGAATAACATGTTTGCACCAAGCATGCCATTTCCTGTTAGCCATAACATGCATAATAATTCTGTTGCATCTAGTGGTTTCAAAGGCCCAACCCAAATGACTAAGGAAGAATATGAAATTCCTAAGTCAAATGAGTTGAGACCTAAGAAACAGAAGAATAAAGCTAACAAGGCAGGACCCAAGGAAACTTGGGTACCAAAATCAACTTGATTTGATTTTGATGTGTGCAGGGAAACAGAAGGAATCTTTGGTACTTGGATAGTGGTTGTTCAAGATACATGACTGGTGATTCTACCCTGCTCACAGAGTTTGAAGAGAGAGCTATCCCAAGTATCACTTTTGGAGATGACAGCAAAGGTTATACTGTGGGATATGGCTTGATTTCAAAGGACAATATCATCATTGAAGAAGTTGCCTTAGTGGATGGTCTCAAACACAATCTGTTGAGTATCAGCTAGCTTTGTGATAAAGGCAACTCAGTAACCTTCAACAAAGAAACCTGTGTTGTGATTAATAATCAAAACAACAAAGTGGTTCTCACTGGTGTGAGAAGAGGAAATGTGTATCTAGCTGACTTCAACTCAACTAAAGCAGAATCTGTAACTTGTCTTCTCAGTAAAGCAAGTCAAGATGAAAGTTGGCTATGGCACAAGAAGATATCCCATTTGAACTTCAAGACCATGAATGAGCTGGTAAAGAAAGTGCTAGTTAGAGGCATGGTGGAGTTTACAAAGGATGGACTGTGTGATGCCTGCCAAAAAGGGAAGCAGATTAAAGCATCATTCAGGAAGAAACTTGATTCAGCAATTGAAGAGCCTCTACAACTGCTTCACATGGATTTGTTTGGACCAGTCAATATATTGTCAATCTCAAAGAAAAGATTTTGCATAGTAATTGTAGATGATTTCTCAAAGTTCTCTTGGACATATTTCCTAAAGTCCAAAGATGAGGCTAGTGAAATCATCATCAATCACATAAGGTAAGTTAACAATCATCCTGATTTCAAAGTTAGAAGAATCAGGAGTGATAATGGAACTGAGTTCAAGAACTATGTCATGAGAGCATTTTGTGGGGAAAATGGAATCTTGCATGAGTTTTCAGCAGCAAGGACTCCACAACAGAATGGAGTAGTCGAAAGAAAGAATAGATCTCTTATTGAAGCTGCAAGGACAATGCTTGAAGAATCAAAACTACCAACATACTTCTGGGCTGAAGCTGTAAACACTGCATGCTACACTCAGAACATCTCTCTGATTAATCAAGCAAGATGCATGACACCTTATCAATTATTCAAGAACAAGAAGCCAACTCTGAACTTTCTTCATATCTTTGGCTGTAAATGCTATATTCTGAGAAATCAAACTGATCAAAATGGGAAGTTTGATGCTAAAGCAGATGAAGGAATTTTTGTTGGATATGTTGTTGGTAAAGCATATAGAGTCTATAATCTAAGAACCAACATTGTTATTGAATCTATACATGTTGTGTTTGATGATAAAAAGATTGAAGGACTAATAGATGGAGATTACCATGAGAGCCTCAAATTCGATAATGTTGAGATGGTCAGTGATGAAAGTGATGATGAGAGTGATCAAGAAACAGTGTCTAAGGATAATGCAGACAAATCTACTACAAATGAAGCACAAAACTCAACATCCGTCGAGTTACATAACGCTTCATCCGTCGGAAGGCAATCTGTATTATCCGTCGGAAGACAACCTGCCTCATCCGTCGGTACTCAAAATTCACCATCCGTCGGGTTATCAAAAGGAGCAGGAAGTCAAGGCAGATCACCCATAGAAAGCACCCCAATCTCAAATCAAAGATCCACAAACTCAGGGGGAGTTTCTAGCAATCAAAACTCAATCACACATTAAGACAACATTGAGGTCTCTTCATCTAGGGCTAATCTACCACAACCAAGAAAATGGACAAAAGATCACCCCTTTGAACTGATTATTGGTGATGTTTCTTCCAGAGTTCAAACTAGGAGAGCAACTCAAGAAGAATGTCTATACAGCAGCTTCCTGTCTAAGGAAGAACCAAAGAAGGTAGAAGAAGCCTTGTTAGATCCTGATTGGATTTTAGCTATGCAGGAGGAGCTAAACCAATTTGAAAGGAATAAAGTATGGAAGCTGGTACCCAAGCCTACAGGAAAGAATCCAATAGACACCAAATGGGTATTCAAAAACAAGATGGATGAAAATGGCATAGTAGTAAGGAACAAAGCAAGATTGGTTGCTAAAGGCTATTGTCAGCAAGAAGGAATAGATTTTGATGAAACATTTGCTCCTGTTGCAAGACTTGAAGCTATCAGAATCTTCTTAGCCTATGCAGCCCATGCCAATTTCAAGGTCTATCAAATGGATGTCAAAAGTGCCTTTCTGAATGGAGATTTGGAGGAAGAAGTGTATATAAGTCAACCTCCTGGCTTTGAAGATCCAAATTTCCCAGAGTATGTCTATTATCTACTGAAAGCACTTTATGGACTGAAGCAAGCACCTAGAGCCTGGTATGACACTTTATCAAAGTTCCTTTTGGAAAATCACTTCACAAGAGGTACTGTAGATAAAACTTTATTTTTTAGAAATATGAATGGCTCTAGCATACTTGTTCAAATTTATGTAGATGATATTATTTTTGGCTCTATAGATGAGAAACTTTGTAAAAAGTTTGCCAAACTGATGCAAATCAAGTATGAAATGAGTATGATGGGAGAACTAACTTACTTTCTTGGTTTACAAGTTAAGCAAGTTAGTGATGGAATATTCATTAGTCAAACTAAATATATTTTTGATCTTTTAAAGAAGTTTGATCTAATGGATTGCACATCTGTAAAAACTTTCATGGCCACTGCAACTAAGCTTGAACTAAACACTACTGAAAAGTCTGTGGATATTTCAAGTTATAGAGGCATGGTTGGCTCACTTCTGTACTTAACAGCTAGTAGGCCAGATATAATGTTTGCTACATGTTTGTGTGCTAGATTTCAGGCTGATCCTAGAGAGTCTCATTTAATAGCTATTAAGAGAATCTTTAGATATCTCAAAGGAACACCAAACCTTGGCATTTGGTATCCTAGAGATTCTGGATTTGATCTAACTGGTTATTCAGATGCAGATTATGCAGGTTGCAGAATTGATAGAAAAAGCACAACAGGAACCTGTCAATTTTTAGGAGACAAGCTTGTGTCCTGGTTCAGTAAAAAGCAAAATTCAATTTCTACTTCTACAGCTGAAGCTGAATATATTGCTGCTGGCAGTTGCTGTGCACAGATTTTATGGATGAAAAATCAATTGCTAGACTATGGTTTGCAAGTTGAAAGGATTCCTATTTTCTGTGACAACACAAGTGCAATTGCCATCACTGAAAATCCAGTGCAACATTCAAGGACAAAGCATATAGACATCAAGTACCAATTCATCAGGGAACATGTAATGAATGGTACTGTAGAGTTACATTTTGTTCCAAGTGAGAAGCAACTTGCAGATATTTTTACCAAACCACTGGATGAATCCACCTTTTCTAGGTTGGTAAGTGAGTTAGGTATGCTTAATTACTCTTGAATTTATCTGAATTATTTTGCAAGTTGAAAAGTAGCCAGAAATTTAACTGAATTTTAGTCTTCGATGAAAATTTTGGCTAAGTCAAAATTTGCATCTCGACGGATGACCATTATCCATCAAGTTGAGTCATCCGTCGATATACAAATTGTAAATAAAAATCAATTACTTTTCTGGAGTAGTTTAAAGCTCGACGGATATCAACTTATCCTCATCCGTCGAAGTGTCTAAATCTTAACCGTTAATTCCCTGAACATTATCCATCGAGTATACTTACAGTTTGTAAGCATTACACGACGGATAATGGGTGGAATTTTTACAGTTTATTTTAAAACGGCTATTTTAGACAATTTTTATTGGGTAACTTACTTCTCTTTAATATTTTTATCAGTTGATTTTGAGTAAAGTATAAAAGCTTATTTCTTTCTAATCATTTTCTTTTATCATTCTCAAATTCAACTGTGTTATTTCATTCTCTTTTAAGCAAAAATCATCTTTCTCTTCAAGCTTTTCTTCTCTAACAATGGCACCCGTAGTTAAGATCATGTCACAGACTGGGTTCATCTATGAGAAGAACAACTTCACTGCCTAGGTCAATAAGGGGATTCAGCAATCTGAAGACTATCATAAGATGATGGACTTCGTGAACAACTGCAAGTTAAATTTTGCCATGCTGGAATCACCCACAATCTATTGTGAAGTTGTTGAGGAGATGTGGACAACAGAAATCTACAACTCTACTGACAAAACCATCACTCTAACCATCAAAGGTAATGATTTATATATCAATAGTGATGTCATAATAGCATGTTTCAAGATTCATGATGATAATGTAACTGCACCACACACTGACACTGATATTGTCAATATGCTCAATTCCATTCATTATGCACTTCCTACTGCAAAATTAAGTGAAATTAGAAGACTAGGTCTTAGGAAGGAATGGAGTTACTTGTGTGATGTAGTAACTAAAGTCTTTTCTCGAAAAATCAGTAATTTTGATTCTGTGAACATTTCCATGCTTAACAAGCTATACATGCTAGTTACAGACAAATATTATAATTTCAGTGACCTTGTTGTGTATGAGTTAGGTTTTAAACTAGGTGACTTAGCCAAAAGAGGAAAGAATATTTACTATGCTAGATTTTTTATGCTTTTGGCTAACCATCTTTGTCAAGAGATTGAACTTGAGAACCCAAACAACAAATTAGCTTGTTGGGTTCAAGAGAGAAGAATCATTGCAGACTTGAACAGAGCCAACCATCACAAGGATGTGCCAATGTTCTATTTTCTTGTAATGCTGACACCTCAGGTAAGTGAGGTAAGTTCATCCAGACCCTCAACTATTCCAATCTCTTCTATTTCTTTGACTTCAGGCATAGTTATGGCAACTGTGACAATGACCAAACAGTTGCCTACCAAAGCTGCCAAAACAACTACAATTTCTAAATCCAAATCAAAGAAAACCCCCTCTGGTATCTCTCAAAAGGTACCAGTTCAAAAATCTACCAAAACCAAAGAGGGGAGTGTGAAGCAGGGTAAGATAGGTGAGGGAAGGGGTGAACATCAAAGAAACCCCAAGGATAAGGTTGGAGAGTTGAGTGAATCCCAGCCTAGCCACACTGCAGTTTCCCAACAAAATGTAGTGCTTAAAAAGGACAAAAGCTCACTTCTAGCTGCATCCTCCCAAAAGGATGTAGTTATTGAACAAAGCTCTCATCCAAGAGCACAGGCCAAGAGGGTTAGGGACACAATCTCACACCAAACTTACACTAGAAAGAAGAAATCCAAAACAACTGGGGATGCACAGGGCACACACTTAGTGCAAACTGGTGCTAAAGACACAGTCCCTGCACCTTCTCAAATTCAGATTGATGTGGCTCCAATAAATGTGGAGTCACAGCCAAAATCTCTCATTATAGAAGCCACTGAAACACAATACTCACCAACTAACTCACTGGAAGTGGACATGATAAACACTTCAATTCCTGATTCCCCTTCTTTAACTCTGTTGGGGAAGCCAAAATCCAGTGCAAGTGAGCATCATCTTTTAGATGATTTGTTGGCTCACTTGCCAATTCTTTCTGATTCTATTGTGACATCTGTGCCTCAAATAACTTCAATCAACACAGAGTCAACAATAGTTTCTCTTCCCACCTCATTTATTTCTACTCTCTCGATGGATATTGCTCATCCGTCGAGTAGTGATTGTATCCCGACGGATAAGCTTAACAGCAGTTATCCGTCGGATAGCTTTACCACTCACCCGACGGATATCACTTATCCGTCGAGTGTCTCTGCACAACTTCAAACTTTAATAATTTCAAGTGCTGAAGATTTGGTGGTAATACAATCACTCTTAGGACTGAGAGAGGAGAGTGCATTGAGTGAGAGGCTGGGTTGCTCCCAGGCAAAAGGAGAGGAAAAGAGTGAATCTCAGCAATCCATTCATTCAGGATTGGAAAAAGTGAGTGAGAGGAGTCCCACCTTAGTAGGTGAAGGTGAGGGTGTGAGGGTGGGGAGCCAGGGTGAGACCCTGATACAACAAAAGAGAGAATATGAGAGAAAGGCAGGTACTGGAGAAATAAGGATGGAACCAGTCATTGCTAGTGAGCCAATGATTGTGGATGATACTGAAAAGGAAAGACAATTTCAGCAACATTACAAAGCTGTAATTGATAACATTTCCTTGGATGCTGACACTTTTAATCACCCTGTTTCAGCCTATGAACTGTTGGCTGCTCAGGGCAATGTGGAGGCAGAGCAGACTTTGAATTTAGTGCACACCACAGAATCTCTTCAAAGAGATAAAGTTGTTGTGAACAGAATGCCTTCTCAAGCTGGAGAGCCATCTGAAAAATTTGGAGTAAATTCTGATGATGATGACTCTGGTTCTTTGGATGGAAGCATGAACTTAGGGGGAGCTGGAGGCCCAAGTTCTGCTTTCAGTTTACCTAAATGGGCATGGGCAAAGGAATTTTCACCAGGGCAATTTGAGGTGTCTTTGGTAAAACAAGTAATAGCTATTCAGCAGGCCCTTCAGAAAGCTTCAGATGCTGGTACCAAGGCTGTTCTTCAAGCTCACCTAGACTCTTTGCATTTAATGAAGATCCAACACTCAAGACAGAATCTCAGTGTGGATGAATTGAAAAAGGAGATAGCTGACTTAAAGACATATAACTCTGAGAAGCTGGATTCAATAATGCCATATGGTACCATGCATGATCTATTACTAAGGTTGAGAAGAGAATCAGATTCTGACAAGAAGATAGCCAAGCTGGAGAACAGAGTTCAGGTTATTGAGAATTCAGTGGCTCTACTTCTTCAAAATCAACAGACTCAGACAAATCTTCTTATGCAACTGGCTAAAGCACAAGGCCTAACTCCTCCACTTGATGATAACAAAAAGGGGGAGAGAGAATCAAGTAAGGGGGAGAAAGGACCAACTGAGGGGGAGAAACTTCAAGTTCAAATCAGCAAAGTAATTGTACCTTCAATTACTATCTCCAAGCCACCAGTTGCAGATGGTATAGATCTTATAAATGCAGCAGCAGCAGCAAATTTAAAAGATGCTGATAAAGAAGAGTTGACTCTGATCAGCTGGAAAAAGATTGATGAGGAAATACAGAAAAAGTTTCAATTAGTCAAGGAACCAGATCAGTCAGCCATCCATCACTCTCATGTCAAGCCAATCAATGTGAATGAGATGAGCATGAACTATCTGGAGAAAGGACAATCTTCCTGCATCAAGTCTACAAAGGCTGAGATAATTCTTAAACCAAGGGCAAACTATCCAAAGTTATCTTTGAAGAACCCTATGGATTCTGTGTATGAGTCACCCAAGCCTGATGAAAAGAAGCTTCTATCAAGATCTATTCTCCCCTACAAAGATCCAGCTGATTCAGCCTCAAGAAAGAGAATTGCAAAGATATTCAGAAATGGGAAGGAAATTTGTGTGGTAGCTGGACATCCACAATTTGCTCATGCAAAGGAGGAAGAAAAAGCCAAATTGAAGCAGGAAAAGAGGCAAGCTGCTCTAGATGCAAAGAAGTCTAAATAAAAGAAAGAACAGTTTGCTATCTTGGCCAAGCTACAGGCTGTGAATTCTTCTCAACAAATTTCCTGACAACCATCTCAAGCTACTGAATCAGAGAAGAAGATTGAAAAATAGAAGAAATCCCCAAGAAAGAAAGAACTGGCTAAAAGAACAAAAAGAAAGTTAGATGTTGTTGACAAGGAATTGGAAGATCAATTTCCAAAGGAATCCACTCAAGCCGAAACTCAAGCATCAAAGCCCTCTGTGGTGTTTGAAGACATAAGGGTGGTGGACCCCTACGGGAACATACATGGAGAACCTATTGTGCCAAAGGATGAGCCAATAGAGTGGGATAAATTACCAATTCCTGACTTTAACTTGCCAATTCTTACTAAGCCAAGAAGGACAAAATCAAGGGGAGTCAAGAAAGTGAAATTGTCACCTCTCAAATCCAAGTCAGTAGTCAAAGCTCATCCCAAGGTCAACAGGGGAGACTACTTGTACTTGTGTGACATCAAAGAATTCTCAGATCTAAACCTCTATCTGGAGGAGCTGGATGAGGTAAGGGCAATTGATGCATACAGAAACCTACCTGAAAGGTTGGTGTTCAAGTACAAAGGGGGAGGGAGATTCAGTGGCCTCTTCATAGGATACTTCAAGAAAGCCAAGCTGTGTTTATCAAAGTCTACTCATCCTTCAAGAAAAACTTTGGGTTCAATGTAACTGCAAGAAGATTAGTATTGAAGAAGATTGAAGAGCTAAGGAGTGTTAGAGCCAAAGATGCACTACCCAAAACTCTTATCATCCCATACACAGGGAGAAGAGTGCATCTAAGGCCCTACTGGCTGATGGAATTCAAGGATGACAAGTGTGTGAGAAGATTCTTCAGATTAGAAGACCAATTGAGTATCTCTAGCAATGAGACTCTCTTGGAAATACAAGAAATGTTAGATCTCTCAGAATCTGATGAATTAGAATTCCACAGACAGCTCCAGAATCAAATTGAAGAAAACAACAGAAAGCTTGGAAGAAGATCCAGAACTTCAAGAATCTAGAAAAATCTGCTCAGACTAGAGGAACATTTTGAACTGACTGTGAGCCAAACCTTGTACATTTTTGTTTAAATTGAAGCACTTTCAGTTTTATCTGCTTATCTTTAAAGATATATATTTAGGATGTTTTGTTATCATCAAGTATCTCTTAATTTATGGCTACAATTCTAGTAGACATAAATTGGGGGAGATTGTTGTGAATATGTTGTGTACTTGATGATTACCTAAACAAAACATCTAAGTAGATTTTACTTAGTGAAATAAAGTAGCACTCGACGGATAAGAATTATAGTCCCGACGGATAACTCATTATAGTCCCGACAGATGATTAACTTATTATCCATCGAGTGAGTAGCTTATGTAATAATAAGTTTGTAGCACAGTGTTGTATGCACCTTTGTATAGAATCTGAAGTAGCATATAAGTCATGTTGACTTTAACTAGATATGCAGAATAGGTTGATTAACTGTACATAAGCAATGTTTTGTAATTCTGTATAAGTGAAATAAAGTCAAGTGCCAAAATAGCTACCAACGGATGATTAACAAAGCTTCGACGGATGATCAAATTACTATCAACGGATGTTTAACATAGCAGTCGACGGATGATCAATCAAGTCATCGACGGATGATCTGAAAGTCGACGGATGATCATAACAAGAATTCAAACATCAGTTGAACAGTGAAAGCTGACACACAGCCGTTGAGTTGGATATAAACACATCATGGAAGCCCATTAACTGGGTAATAGGGGACGAAAAGCAGCAAAGATCAAGACTGTTAGATTTTATATTTGTTTAGTCTTTTTGACTTTGTAATCTTGGTAATATATAAACCAAGAGAGTAGCAAATAGAAAAACAACTGAGATAGCTAAGAAACAACAACAGAGAAATCTTTGTAAGCACTATCTTTAGCATTTCCTGTGTTCTTAGCAGTTCTATTTTGTGTAAGCAGCTGTGAGCATTTCTGCACACAGAGTCCTCTCGATATATTAATATATCTCTAGTGGAATTGTTTAAATCCACCAGAAAGTTTTTAAAGACTCTTGTTTTTAATTACTTATGTTTTGATTAATTCAAGTTTACATTCCGCATTGTGCTAATCAAAACAAATATATCCATAATCGAGTTGAACATTTTTATTTCAAGAAAAAGGTTCAAGAATTCCATTCAACCCCCCTTCTGTAATTCTTGCTATATTGTTATGGGACTAACAATAAGAATGACGACCATCATGATATCGACCTTGGGCATGAAATTCTTCACTGAAGATGGTGAATTTAGCTGGTTCAGGGATGATATCCCTAAAACAGAAATTCCCATTGAACAAATTGAAGAAGAACCTGTAGTTTGATACTGTTGTATTTTAGTTAATTAAATGAGAACCTCTATACTTCATAACTTTCTAAATTATTTGCCTTAATTTTCTGTCCTAATTCACTTAATGTGTCCTAATTAGGTGCCTTATTTTTTTGTCATGATTTAGTTACTTTTTATCGTAATTAGTGTCCTAGTTTACATCTTGTAGTTCTTTATATTTGTTTTTTATCTATATTTATCGTAATTAATTTCCTGATTTAATTACTTTTTTGTCCTAATCTAGTTACTTCATATCTGTTGTCGCTCTAATTTTGGTGCAGAAAATACTAGCTAATTTGCAATTACTTGTGCCTCGTCTAATCATCTTCTTTTAAATTTCTGTAGGATGGACGAGAAACTGATAACTGTAGTACTGTACTATGATGGAACCTTCAAGAAGACTGTATTTTCTGATGGAAAGACCTTGCCAGTAGCCAGATTACCAACTGAAGAATTTTCGTATTCAGTTCTTACGGAATACGTCAAGGATTATTTAAAATTGACAGAAATTGGAGGAGTATATACGAGAGATGACATCGGTTGGAAGCTTTTGACCAAAGATAAAGAACTTCTAGAGCTTGTTGATCGATGTGAAAATGATAGAGAGATGGATCTCTATGTTGACACTTTGGTCGACAAAAGAGTCGAGCCCTCGGTTCAAATGCAGCCACACGTAATTATACGTCCGAGGAAAAACATAATTACAGGTATTCTAATTTTACATATCACTTGTACACATGTCAAGTTTTGATGTCACTACTCACTTATTTTACATATTAATTGTACAAACTTTTTATAGGGCCATCCAAGGAGGGAGTGAAGCGCAAGTTCGTGACTGCTCACCAGCTCCAGCAGCAACAACAAAAAAAGAAGAAGGCGAATCAGAAAGCACCTGACTTGCCGAGGAGGATTTTATCACCTCAACAATGTAAAAAGCAAGTTGTAGGGACTCCCGAAAAGAAAGAACCAGTGGTCAATAAAAATGGATCAGCGAGGAGAAAATTGAATTTACAGGAAGGCAAGAGTGTAGCGGAGACTGACAACGTTGTTGAGGTAATAAAATTTTAAAAATTTTGATGTCTAGTATATATCTTGAACAAGTGATAATGCAGCTTCTTGGTACGAATGATTTCTTGCAGGCACCCGCACAACCATTACCAGCAAAGAATCCTTACGAGGAAAGGAGAGATAACCGGGTGCTCGAAAATAGAGCAAAGCTTAAAGAACTTGGCTTGGATAAGTATTTGCCTGATCCTAATCCACCAACAGCACAGATAAACAAGAAAAAATATCAAGTTGAAGAGGAATCAGATGAATATATCTTGGAACATGAGAGCGAGGAAGAAGATAGTGAAGATTCGTCAAAGGTAACGCTTGTTTCAGGATGTTTATTGTGCGAACTGATAGGCTTGACATGTTCAAAACTATATTGTATTTTCTTGTAATGATCATAATATAACATGATATGCTTGTGTAAAAATTCTAGCATCTTATAATGGTCATAACCATAAATTAGGAACATAAAAAATAAATAGTATTTACAAATATTAACAAATTCTGAACTATAAAGAAATTAGCTTAATATTTGTATAAATTGGGCATATACATTTACTTGTATGTATAAAATGGGAATATCAATTTACTTGTATTCTAAGCTTAATATTTGTTGCATTTATTCAGTTAGCATTTTACAATATATTCTACTTTTACTTTTATCAAGTCTGCAAAAAAAAGAAAATACCCCCTGGCCCCAGGACCCGTTCCCGATCCAATGATGTGAATTTATGCGAGAAGGATCCCGTGCCTACAGCTACCTGCAAAAAAGCAAGCAAAAAAGACCCTGCCAAGAAGGGAGTGGAAAGTTCATCTGCTCGAAAGCTTCTAAATCCGACATATAGTAAATTGTTAAAACAATGTGGTGATATTGAAAGTGTTTCTATTGCTGCTTATGTCGCACTGCGCGAACGTCAAAAGCAAAATCTGGAAATTGAGCCAAGGATTGAGGATATCGGTGAATCAAGTTTACCAAATATTGATGAAAAAAATATTCAATTTAGGTGCCAAACTAGTCTGACATTGCTCTGTACATTTTTTTTGTACATTCTAGAAAAACAAAGACCCAAATTTGATGTCTCCATCAGATGCTAAAGTGTATTTAAAAAGCCACAAGCGCAAACTTGGGCGCAAGTACAAATCAAATAGTGAAGCCATTGAAAAGCGAATGGTAAGCATATTTCTAGTGGGAAATAATAACCTTGAACATGTTCTACCTTTAACAAATATATTGCAAATTTCTATTGTAGAGTTCCATTCAGGAGGTGCGGGAAGAAGGGAACGATGCAAACGAGTTGCTTCCCAGTGGCAGACATGGACCAGATTGGATGGTGGGAAGGAGAGGTGATATGGCCGGCTCGGAAAAAGGTCCTACTACTCCACAACCTTCTACCTGCTAATTTGAAGCAGATAACTCAAGAGATGGAGGCCAAGTTTAATAGAAAGCTCCAAGATAAGATGGCCTGGATGTTAAAAAAACTCGACAAGGCGAATCCGGGTATGAACATTGATGTTGGAAACTTTTGTGCGACCGAGTCAAGTGATTATGATGAGAATGGCACTCCTTTTGCCAATGGAACTCACACTCCAGGAACGGAAGGCAATCGAGGTCAAGGCACTGAAGGCAACACAATTTAAGTATTTTGTAATCATCGAATTTGTTTCATTATAATCTCGTAACTAGTTTCGCTATTTGAACGGTTAAGTAGTGGTGGTTGTTTTCGTTGGTGAATAGACTTTGAATGTAGATTGTTTTGGTGTAGTTGTTGTAGTTGGTAGATGGAGTTGAGACTTGGTGGATGGAGTTGGGAGTTATTTGAATGGTCATGTAGTTATGGTAGGTTTGGGACTTATATTATGGGAATCTTCTGAAAACAGGAATGGCATTTCAAAAATTTATATATTAACTGTTATATTAGCCTAATTTATTGTTATAGTATCTTACATTTAGTGTTACATAATTGTGAAATGTATGTTACATTATTGTGGAATTTGTGTTATAATAGATAAACATAGTATTACAATAGGTTATGTGGGCCCAACAGGTGGGCCCCATAAGTGGGCCCCACAGGTAGGTCCCGGGTGGGCCCACCCTGTGAGGCCCACATTTTAAAAAAATCAATCAAGATATTGTAACACTAATCAGGTGTTACATTTGGACATTATATTGTTACAATATGGCCCTATTGTAATGCTTTTACTGGTGTTATAATAGATAAAAAAAGTGCTACAATAGAGGGTCTATTGTAATGCTCGCAGATGTAACGCCCCCTAGTGTTACAATAGACCAATTGTAACACTTTTTTGGCCTATTGTTAAACCAGGAGTGGAATTACAATAGGCCACTTATGGCATAGTGTATTATTTATGTTGATCCCAACATCATCTTCAGAATCACTATCTGATAGGGATAAATAAATCCTGATTGTGTAATTAAATATTACATTGATTATACAAGGTGCGGGCTGCTAGGCCCAATAAGAAGATGTATGATATTCAGACCAAAAGGTCAACACATTGATCAGGCCTGATGGACCAGATCAGGCCTGATGGAACAAAGAAGACCCAAAATCCTGATTATTAATTAATTTCGTAATTAATTAATAAGGGAGAAAAATAGCTATTAAAAAGAGTCCCAATGAGAACATAAATCCTTGCAGATAAGCCTCTAAGGGACCTGAAAGGATAAGGAATCAGTTTCCTACTATTTAGGACTCCAAAGTCCATTCTAATTCTTAGACTTGACTAACAAGTCTCCTATACCAAGTCCGATTCAAGGACTCTCACATCTATATAAGGGACCTCACCCCACAAATCAGAACTACGTTTTTTGACTTGATCCTTGGCAATCAGCAAGGTACGTAGGCATCTTGTTAAGGCAGATTGAGTCATGAAACACAAGAGCAGTCAAATCGAGCCTTGAAGCTCACGTTCCTTAGTAATAAATACAGAAATTATATATATATTAGTTTTTAATCCATAACATTTGGCGCCGTCTATGGGAAAGCACAACAACAACCATGGCAAGAACACGGAGAATAATTAGAGCTCTGGAGGAAGGAACACCATCAGGAACAACCCAGGTGATTTCGTCAACCGTGGAAATACCCCCTTACTCAACTTATGCATCTACTCAAGGGGAAGCCCAGATAGGGGCAACTCAACCTCAGCCACAAGGGACGATTCCACCGACTATTCAAGGTACGAATCCACAAGTTCAACAAGTACATGTACCTGTGAATTCTCGACCCGTCGGGTATGAATATTCAACCGTTGTTACTACTAACCCCCCTTATGGGATGCCCCTTTACCCCGAGGTTGGAGGAAGTGGACATGTTGGGCGAAGTGAAGCACGAGGGCAATCACCCCCTACATACGAGGTTTGGCTCCTATCCCCGAGGATCGGGAATTTTTTGGTCCTTACACTGAGAGAGACTCCGAATCTTCGGATGATGAAGTGGCCCCAAGAAGGAGGCGTGTTGGCAAAGAGCCGATGGCTGATGGAAGCCAACGCCCTTAAAGCACCCAAGGGGCGAATCCCCAAGAAGTGCAGGAAAGGATCAGGGCTCATGAGGTTGAGATTCAAAGGCTGAGGCGTGACTTGGAGGTGCACCAGACCACCAGACCCCAAGCACCTCCTAGAGGGAGAAATCCTCCTCCCATCATAGACCTGGACGGTCCGGTGCAGAGAATGGCTGTTGTCCCAAGGGCTGATCCGAGCAATCTTCTTCCCCTTGGAGATCCTGATGATCCTACTCCACCCTTCACTGAAGGAATAATGAATACCCATATCTCAAGGAAGTTCAAGATGCCAACTATCAAAGCTTATGATGGCACGGGAGATCCCGCTAATCATGTTAGAACATTCTCTAATGCACTGTTATTGCAGCCCGTAAACGATGCTATAAAGTATCGGGCATTCCCTCAAACCCTGTCGGGTATGGCTCAAAGGTGGTATAATCGCTTGCCCCCAAACTCTATTTGGCCGTTCAGAGAATTAAGTCAGGCTTTTATTAAGCAATTCATCAGTGGGAGAGTTCATGAGAAAAGTTCAGCATCACTTATGAGCATTGTACAGGGAACAAAGGAATCCTTGAGAGATTACCTGAATCGATTCACAAAGGAGGCTCTAAAAGTCCCGGACCTTGATGATAAGGTAGCCATGATAGCACTGCAACAAGGAACTAGGGATGAGTTTTTTAAGATGTCCTTGGCCAAACGCCCCCTGAAAGCATGTTGCAGCTCCAGGAGAGGGCAGGGAAGTATATCAAAGTTGAAGAAAGCATGAGGAAGACCGTAGTCAGTAATGAGCCCACTGGAGGCAAGAAGCGGAAAATTGATCTGGAGTATACCGCTAAGGACAAGTATCCTAGAACCGAGCAAAACCCTGATTCAACCTCCAAGAAGGGAGGACCTGGGCAAAAGTTCACCGAATACGCTAAGCTGAATGCTCCTAGAAGCCAGATCCTGATGGAAATCGAGAAAGATCGAGATATTCGTTGGCCTAAGCACCTGAAGGCTGATCCTGCCAAGCTAGACAAGAGCAAGTATTGCAGATTTCATAAAGATGTGGGTCACGACACCGATGAGTGTAGGCAGCTGAAAGATGAAATTGAGTTCCTCATTCGAAAAAGAAGATTAAACAAATACACTGGAGAAGGAGGGGACAGGAATAATCATGGAAGGAAGAACTTTGAAGATCGTAGGAGGGACCAAGACGATCAGGGGCGAAACCCCCAGCCTAGAGGACCAGTTATAAACACAATTTATGGAGGGTCGAGGGCCTGTGATAAACACGATCTTTGGAGGTCCAACTGCTGCTGGATTATCCAAAAACTCCAGAAAAGCATATACTAGAGAGGTTATGCATATTGTTGGAGAAGCCCTGAAGAGGGCCATGACAGAATTAACATTGGCTTTTGATGATTCTGACCTAGAGGGTGTGAAGTTTCCTCATGACGACCCGCTGGTCATAACACCGGTAATAGGAAATAGCCCGGTCAAGAGGGTCCTTGTGGATAATGGCGCTTCAGTGGATATCTTGCTCCATGATGCCTTTCTAAGGATGGGGTATAACGACTCCCAGTTGACACCAACCGACATGCCGATATATGGATTTTCAGGAGTGGAATGTCCTGTGGAAGGGATAATCAAGTTGCCAACCACCATAGGTCAGGAACCGAGGCAAGCAACGCAGATGTTGGACTTTATGGTGGTAAAGGCTAGTTCAACTTATAATGCTATCATGGGGAGAACAGGGATACATGCCTTCAAGGCAGTCCCTTCTTCCTACCATTCAGTTATGAAGTTTCTCACCCGGAATGGGATTGGAGAGGAGAGAGGAGATCAAAAAATGGCTAGAAGCTGTTATGTGGCCTCTTTGAGCGCAGATGAAGTCGGGGGGCAGGTTCTTCCTATTGAAGATATGGATGTCCGAGAGAATGATGAGAAGAGAGGAAAACCAGCAGAAGACTTGGTTTCGATTCCTTTAGACCCCGAGAATCCTGAGAGGATGACTTTCATTGGAGCCACATTAGAGAAGCCCCTTAGAGGGAAGTTGGTGAAATTTTTGCAAGAAAATAGTGATGTGTTTGCATGGTCAACAGCTGATATGCCAGGCATAGACCCGGAGCTGATTACTCACAAGTTGAACGTGGATCCAAGCCAGAAGACAGTGAAACAAAAGAAAAGAAACTTTTCCCCGGAAAGATAAGAGGCTATAAAACAGAAAGTAGAGAAGCTTTTAGAGGTCGGTTTTATTGAGGAGATTCAATTTCCGGAATGGTTAGCAAACCCTGTAATGGTGAAGAAGGCTAATGGAAAGTGGAGGATGTGTATAGACTTCACTGATCTGAATGATGCATGCCCTAAAGACTGTTTTCCGTTGTCAAGGATTGATACTTTGATTGATGCCACTGCTGGGCATGAGATGCTGAGTTTCATGGATGGATTTAGTGGATACAATCAGATTAAGATGCACAAGGATGACATTCCAAAAGTATCATTCATCACTGATTTTGGTGTTTATTGTTATCTTGTTATGGCATTTGGTCTTAAGAATGCAGGAGTCACCTATCAACATAGACTATGGAAGTCTATGTTGATGACATGTTAGTCAAGAGTCTAGTAAAGACTGATCATATAACCCTTTTGAGGTCCTAAGGTACCACAAGATGATGTTAAATCCTACAAAATGTGCTTTCGGAGTAGGATCTGGAAAATTTTGGGATTGATGGTCTCCAAGAGAGGGATAGAGGCTAACCCCGATAAAATAAAGGCAATCCTGGACATGGAACCACCAAAAACTGTCAAGGATGTTCAGAAGCTCACAGGAAGGGTTGCTGCGCTAGGACGATTCATCTCCAAGTCAGGAGACAAGTGCTTGTCATTCTTCAAGTTACTAAAGAACATTAAGGACTTTGTATGAAATGAGGAAAACCATAAGGCATTCGAAGAGTTAAAGAAGTATATGGCCCAGGCCCCGTTGTTGGCCAAGCCAGCTTTGAATGAAGTTTTATTCTTGTACTTAGCTGTTTCAGAAAGTGCTTTGAGCGCTGTGTTGATTAAGGAGGAATTGAAAATCCAGAAACCCGTATACTATGTCTGCAAAATTCTACATGGTGCTGAGTTGAATTATTCGACTATTTAGAAATTTGCTCTAGCCTTGGTAATGGCTTCGAGAAAGCTGCGTCCTTACTTTCAGGCTCATCAGATTGAGGTGCTAACAAATCAGCCCCTGAGAAATATCATTCACAGTCACAAGGCAAGTGGGAGATTGATTAAGTGGGCAATAGAGCCGGGAGAGTTCGATCTCATGTATAAGCCACGAACGACAATTAAAGCCCAGGCACTAGCTGACTTCGTGGTGGAATGTACCATACCCAACCAAGAAGTCGGGGGGCAGGAAGATACCATACCTCAAGACAAGGGAGTCGATAATGGGGACAAAGAGAAGGATGATAAGGAGAAAGAATATTGGGTTCTCTATTTTGATGGAGCATCAAAAACAAACTCCAGTGGAGCAGGATTGGTTTTACAAAGCCCTGATGGGTTCTTAATTGAATATGCTATGAAGCTAGACTTCCCAACCACAAACAATGAGGCAGAATATGAAGCTCTGATAGCTGGTCTTGGCCTAGCTGGAACACTTAGAGTCAAAAACTTAAAGGTCCGTGGAGACTCGAAGCTGATCATATCCCAGGTAAAGGGAGAATTTGAGGCAAGGGATGATACGATGGCTAAGTATGTCCGCCTAGTAAGGGCTGTGATGACCCAATTTAATGAATGCCATGTTGAGCACATTCCAAGGGAGGAAAATGCTAAGGCAGATGCATTATCAAAGTTTGCTTCATCCGAGATAGAAGAAAGTTCAGGAAGTGTGTACTTCCGTGTTTAAAAGACACGAAGCATAGATGTTAAGCTTGTGGCTCCTATAGGCCTGGGGACATCATGGATTGATCCCATTAAGGCTCACATTCAAACCGGTTGGTTGCCAAGCAATGCAACTGAAGCATGGAAGTTAACTATTCAGGCACTAAGGTACTCTTTGATAGATGGGATTATGTACAAAAGATCTTTCGTGGTTCCTTACTTAAGGTGTCTCAGGCCCGATGAGGCACGCGTGGCTCTTGAAGAAGTCCATGAAGGTATCTGTGGGTAACACTTGGGGGGCAGGGCCTTGGCTCATAAGATAACCCGTTTAGGCTTTTATTGTCCAGAAATGATGGCTGATGCCAAAGAATATGTGAAGAAGTGTGACCGCTGTCATAAGCATGCACCTGTTGTTAGACAACCCCCCGAGATGCTGACCTCTATCAACTCGCCCATCCCCTTTGCTATGTGGGGAATGGATATTCTGGGGCCTTTTCCCATGGCCACGGCACAAAGAAAGTTTCTGATTGTAGCCATTAATTATTTCACCAAGTGGATTGAAGCCAAACCCTTGGCTAAAATCACAACTAAACAGGTTGCACAATTTATGTGGGAAAATATTATGTGCCGGTATGGGATTCCCCGCATCCTAGTCACCGACAACGAAACACAATTCAACAACGAGGAATTCAAGAAGTATTGTGAAGAAAATGAAATTGAGTTACAGTTCACCTCTGTGGATCACCCGCAAGCCAATGGGCAAGCGGAGGTAGCAAATCGAATAATCCTGGATGGACTAAAGAAGAGGATCGAGAATTCAAGAAATAATTGGGTGGATGAGATACTTCCAATATTATGGGCCTATAGGACTACATGTAGAGTCACGACTGGAGCAACTCCCTTCATGTTGGCATATGGGGCAGAAACAGTTGTTCCCGTGGAGATATCACATTCCTCTCCAAGGATTCAAGCTTTCAATGTTGAGGAAAATGAGGAAGGACAAAGGTTGGCTCTGGACTTAATTGATGAAGTGCGAGATGAGGCACATGCAAAGATAGTAGAATATCAAAAAAAGGCTTCATTCTACTACAACCTGAGGGTTAAGGAAAGGTTTTTTAAACAACGTGACCTAGTCTTGAGGAAGATAGAAGCGTCTGGTGTAGGAAAAAAAGGGAAGCTTGCCCCGAATTGGGAAGGGCCGTACAGAGTCAAGAGCGTTCAAGGTAGAGGAACCTACAAGCTAGAGACTATGGATGGTTTTGAAGTCCCGGGAACTTGGCATGCACAAAACCTGAAGGTTTACTATGTGTAAGGCAATTGGATATGATTCTCACTTGTCAAGATGGCAAGTAGGTTGAAAAGCACCTTGAAGCTTTGCTTGCTTAGGATTTATATGTTCTAGTTTTATTTTGAAGTTTATTAAGACTTGTGTAAGGGATGAATCCCAAACAATTTATGGAAATTCATGAAGTTTTCAAAATATGTTTGAATGCAAGGCAAGGAAAACCAAATGTGTGAAATACAAGCATAAAATGTGATAAATAAAGTAGATCGGATAAATATTACAAGAGTTCGATAAATAAAGTCTTGAAAATAAGATAAAGAAAACAAGCCACGCAGGGCTGGAAAAGCTCTAAGGAGCTGAGGTGCCCTCGACATCCATATCATCGTCCCCTCCGCTCTCGCTAGATGTCTCTATCGTCTCGGAGGAGGAGGAAGAGCTATCTTCCTCAGCAGGCCTGGAAGAAGACTCGGGAGGAGGAAGGAGCGGATAATGAGGAACATGATCCGAGACAACTACTCGAGTATGAAACCTCTGTAGCAAAGCCTCGTCATCAGGGCAGACATAATCCGCCGGGTTAATATCAGGACAAGCCTCGTTCACAGTCCCAAGGGTCGTGTCCCAACCAGTCCTAAAAAACCCGGGAAAGACTGAGTCATCCCTAATCCTCATGGACTGGGCAAACTCCTCCGAGTCCAGGTAGTTATCTATAGCTTTGTCCTTCTCCGCCCGAAGTACCACCAGTTCGGCGTTAGACTCCCCGAGTTCTTCCTCCTTGCGTTTGAACTTCTTCTCCATAGTAGCATACTTCTTCTGTTGCCTCCTGAGGGCATTGTCGGCCTTATCGGAAGCCCGCTTCCATGACCCGGCTTGCCTCACAGCGCCTTGAAAATAGGCGTTAGACTGAAATAAAGCAATTAACAAGGTATAAGGCAAGAGAATGCTACAAGTAAGAAAGATAAGTTCAAAAAAGAAGAGGCATACCGAAGCCAGAGACTGAGCCCCCATGAGCTTTATCCTCTCAAGGTCAGGGGTGGCCACCACATCAGTAAAATCCTTGGGAGTCACACCATGGTAGGACCAATCCCAAGCATGTTTCGTGAATCCAACCATGGTATCCCCTCGGCGGAATCCCCAGAGAGGTTGGAAGGAGCCTGTAGCAGCAGCAGCAGGAACAACAGCAGTGATAGGAGCACCATGGCCCTCAGCTCCCTCAGTTGAAGCCTCCTACATAGGCTCCTTGTGTTTCCTCAAGAAGCTAGGCTCCGTGGCCTTTCCTCTGGTGTCCTGGAGCTTTTTTCATCCTAGCAGTCTCTTCAACGGGAGGTACATTGTCCTCGTTGATCTCCTTAGCAGCTGCAAAACAAGGCAAAAAACAAAATAAGTGGTGTTAATAATTCATGAAATGAAATAAAGTTGAGAAGGGAAGAAAAATACCCAGTTGAGAAACAGAGGATAGTCTCACGTGAATGAGGGAGAACTCCTCTAAGAGAGTCCAGCTGGTAGTAGTGCCGTCGTCCTGAGTAAGCCCATTATAAATGATAGTTTCCTCGGGAGTTAAGTGAATGGATTTGAGGCTACCATCACTAACCTTCCCGAAGGAAGATCGGAAGAGTGTGCCCCAGTCGTCATTCTCCCAACGTAACCCAACGAAACTATTCTTCCAATTTTGATTGTTATTAGGAATGGAGGCGCTGTTAAAGATATGTTTACTTTTGGGCCTTTGCTTAACATAGACCCAACCACAGATACTGGAAGAGCTATTATAGCACTAAAAGACCATCCTAAAAACAGCTATAAAAAGGGGAAAACCTTCCCTAAGGCAGCAGACCATAAAACATAAAATGTTCCTCCAAGCGTTTGGAGGAAGCTGACATGGGTTGATTTGTAAATCAGCTAAAAGATGGGGAATGAAAGGATGGAAAGGAAACCTAAGCCCAACATTAAGGGCATCAGTATAAATAAAAAGAGTGTCGGGTTTCCAGTGACAAGTACGGTCACCACCAGAAACTGGAACTAATTTAAGAGGAGGAAGGACATTATAACGTGTATTTAGTTTATCGAAATCTATGTTGTGCCAAGTATTACAATGATTAAAAGAATCGAGATGTGCAGTGGAGGGATATTCATCCCCCCTAGTATTAATCATATCGATTAAAGACATATACGAAGAACGGATCTCGATATCCTTACCTTGTTTTGAAGCCGAGGCTATCTTAGCCGCCCTCTCGGAATTCTTGTCAGCCATTAGTAAGCTGGAAAAAGCCTGAAGGAGAGGTTGGAAAACTAAGGGAGGGGATTTGAGAGAGGAGAAGGTTAGAAAGCTTGAGAAAGGATGGGGACAAGTTGTAGAATGAGTAGAGAGGTGAAATGAGAGGTGTGGAGGAATCACACTCTCATCCCACCTTTATATAGCCAAGGAAGGGGGATAATGGGCCTTAAAAAGCCCATTTAGGCCCAAAAATTAGAAGGTTCTGGAATTATCCAGAGAATTCCAGTAAAAATCAAAAGAAAAACTTAAGTTTTTAAGAGATTCTGGAAGAATCTGGAAGAATCCTAGAGGACCTTGGGATTTGGGCTCAGAAAAAGGGCCCAATTTTAGAAAAAATCAAGCCCAGTTAAGGGCCCAAGTATTTAAAAAGCCCAGCCTGATTCAATGATAAAGAAAGAGACCCATTGACAAAAGCCCAGGTAAAAAGGCCCATGGATAAGGCCCAAATGATTTTAAGGGGTGGAAAAGAAGCCCAGTTGAAAACTGTTGGATTTTAAACGCAGCGGGGGCATGGCAAAACACTTTTACACATACAAAATCCAAATAAAAGCATATAAATCGTGAAAAAAAATTCGAGGGATCGAATCTAACCTTTTAAAATAATTCGGAGATAACGATCTGAGATCCTTAGCAGTTGCTCCTCAAGTGTGAAGCACTCCACCGGTATCCACCAAGAAAATGACTTTTAGGAGGAGGAGGAGGAGGTGGAGAGAATTTGGTTTTCTGAAACTTTTGGGTTTCTGGGGTTAGAATAAAATAGGGTCTATAATAATGTATTTATAGGCAAAATTTGCAGCTGAAATTTTCCCATAAATATTATTATTATTATCCCATTTATTATTCTCATTAATAATTAAAACACCTTTTAATCATTAATCCTTTTTCTAAACACTTTAGAAATAATTCTCTCTCTTGATTTAATTTCCAAAAATTAAATCCTTTAATTAATAATATTAAGAACTTTTCTTAATTAATTTATAATCAATTAAATCTCATTTAATCAATTATTAAATTTGCCAAATAATTATTTATTTCACAAATAAATAATTATTAGCCATTATTAATTAATTCCTCCACCAATAAATCATTCTCTTTTTATGGTGTGACCCTGTAGGTTCAATATTAAGCCGGTAGTAGAAATAAATAATAATAAAACTATTTTATCATTATTTATATAAATTCTCTAATTTATTAAATATGATTAATTAATTAATCACATTTATTCTACATCGTGAGTGATGCTTCTCAACATATCGCGACTATCCGGATAATATGAATTCACTGCTTAGAATACCAAGAACCTGTCAGTGAATAGTTACCGTACAATAAACACCTTCTACTCTACAATGTCCCGATTAAATACAAGGCATGGATCTCGTGTCAAGCCTATCAAATTTAATCACTTGCTTACCATTTACTATGCGTAGTTCCATGCAAATTAGAAACTCCTTTCTAATTTCATTTACTCTGGCCAGAGATTCCTGAACTAGCATAAGTGGATCAGCCTTGAACATTCGCTTCCTTCACTGGAAGGGGTAGATCCTTTATTGATCATACACTATCTTCGTGTACAAATTCCTATACCCAGAAGAGCCCTAATAATTGTCCCTGGAGACTAAGAACTAAACCAAAGCATAGTTCAGTGTACACAAGATGACTATGATGACCTCAAATCTAAGGATACTTGTACAACTATCACTAAGAGAACAACTGCTGACACGTGAGTGAACTCCATCAGTTGTTCAGCTGGGCGAGTCATGTTCAGTGAACTTATTCCATAATAAGCATCTACATACTAGCTATAGTGTCACCACACAAATGTCTATGAGAACAGACATCCTTCAAAATGAAGCAAGCATAGTATGTACCGATCTTTGCGGATTATTAATTACCAGTTAGTAATCCTATGACCAGGAACTATTTAAGTTTAGAGTTATCATCTTTTTAGGTCTCACTATTATGATCTCATCATAATCCATAAAAAGCTTTACTCTAAACTATGGTATATCTTATTTAAACACTTAAATAGATAGAGCCCGTAATAAAAACAAAACAAGTCTTTATTAATATCAATGAAATCAAAACAGATTACATAAAAGTTATTCCTAAATCCTAATACCTGATTGGACTTAGGACATATTCCTTTCAATCTCCCACTTGTACTAAAGCCAACCACTCTGGTATCTAATACCCATCTTGACGATCAAAGTGACTTTCATAAAGTAGCTTTGTGAGTGGGTCTGCTATGTTGTTATGTGTGTCAACTCTAATTCAATACAATATAAGAAATGTTACCGCGCTCCCACTAACCCTTTTGTAGACGCATGGTTCATCTACGTTTTTGATAAAATCAAACTCTTTGATTGTCTCATCAAAACGAATGTTCCATCTTTCGAGAAGCTTGCTTTAAACCACATAAGGTTCGCAGCAGCTTACACACTAGGTTTTCATTTCCCTTGGAAAGAAAACCATCTGGCTAATTGCCAGATCTCATAGTCGTAGTAAGCAGCATTCGCAAGCAAAATCCGAACTGATTTTAACAGGGCTACAGGTAAAAGGTTTCATCAAAGTCAATCCATTGCCTTTGTTTGAATCCTTTTGCCACAAGTCTGGCCTTATAGGTCTCCACCTGGCCATCTGCTATAATCTATCTTTTGTATACCGTATACATAGATTCCATTCTGGATTTCATGGCACTATGCCATTTCTCTGAGTCAACACTACTCATAGCCTCATTATAGGTCACAGGGTCGTCAAACTCAATGATCGACAACTCATTATCATTCTCAATGACAAGGCCATATTACCTCTCAGGTTGGCGAGACACTCTTCCTGATCTATGAATGGGCTGTTCCACAAAAGGTTGTTCAGTCAGAACAGGTGTTTCCACTTGATCCGTAGTAGTTTGTGCTTCTTGAACTTTATCAAGTTCAATTTTGCTCCCACTGTTTCCTTCAAGGATAAACTCCTTTTCCAAGAAGGTAGCATGTCTGGAGACAAACACCCGATGATCGGTGTAAAAGTAATACCCTAAAGTCTCTTTAGGATATCCCACAAAACTATATTTTACGGATCGATATTCCAGCTTATCTGGGTCAACTTACTTGACATAAGCTGGACATCCCCAAATCTTAACGTGTTTAAGACTCGGTTTCCTTTCTTTCCATATCTCATACGAAGTTTGAGGAACAGATTTTGGAAGGCACCTTATTCAGTAAATATGCTGAGGTTTCCAATGCATAACCCCATGGGAATACTGGAAGATTTGCATAGCTCATCATGGACCGAACTATGTCTAACAAAGTTCGATTTCTCCTTTCAGATACCAATCTGGAGGAGTCCAGTGGGAGACTATACCATTTACTTAAAGATAATCTAGAAACTCTCCGTTCAAGTATTCACCACCTCGATCTAATCGAAGAGTTATAATACTATGTTTGGTTATTTCTCCACTTCATACTTATATTCTTTAAACTTTTCAAAGGCCTCAGACTTGTGTTTCATCAAACACATATCTGAATCTAGATCTATCATCTATGAAAGTAATGAAGTATGAAAATCCACCCATGGCTTGCGTAGACATTGGTCCACATACATCTGTGTGTACCATTCCTAGCAAATTTGCAGCCCTCTCTCCATATCCACTAAATGGAGACTGCAGTGCCACTATGAAGTGAGATTTTCATCATCCTTTTTCTTTTATTAGTTTGTTCAATCTGAAGTAAATTATGTCACATATAAATAGACCATTATTTAAAGTACCACGTCCATAAAGAATATTATCTCTAAGAATAGAACATTCATTATTCTCAATAATAAATGAAAATCCACCCAAGTCTAACATGGGAATAATATTCCTCACAATCGAGGGAACAAAATAACAATTATTTCAAACAATAGTCTTGCCCGTAGGCCTATGTAAATGAAATGATTCTACATCTTCAGCAACAACTCTTTCTCCATTTCCATCAGTAGAATCACCTCCTCTTCCTCAAGAGTCCTACTTCTCCTTGGTCCCTGCAACAAATTGCAGATATGAGAACCACAGGCGGTATCTAATACCCAAGTAGAAATGACATATTCACTTCTATCATGAACATACCTGAATCAGAAGCGGTAGTCTCACTACCCTTCTTCTTCAATTCTGCAAGGTAAACCTTGCAGTTCCTCTTCCAGTGCCCCACCTTGTTACAGTGAAAGCAAACAACTTTGCTCTTGGAGTCTTCAGCTTTTGGTGGAACCGGCGTTTTCTCACCTACTTTCTTCTTCTTGGAAGAGTTCCTCTTCCTTTTCTTAGGATTGGAACCTTCACCAATTAGAAGAACAGAACTCTTCTTAGGGGGGAAATTCGATTTCGCAGTCTTCAACATGTTGTGGAGTTCAGGCAGGCTGACATCCAACTTATTCATGTGAAAGTTCACAACAAACTGCGAGAACGAACTCAGAAACGATTGCAAGACCAAGTCTTGGCTCAGCTCCCCATTCATGGCAAAACCAAGTTGTCCAAGACGTTCAATCAAATTGATCATCTTAAGTACATGGTCATTCACAGATGATCCCTCAGACATCCTACAACCGAACAGCTCCTTCGATATCTCATATCGAGCTGTCCTCCCTGCCACATCATACAACTCTTGTAGATGCATGAGGATAGTGTGAGCATCCATATGCTCATGTTGCTTCTGTAGCTCAATGTTCATGGAAGCTAGCATGATGCATTGAGCAACATTTGCATCATCTATCCACCTACGATACACAACATGTTCATCATTATGTGCATCACTAGCAGGTTCAGTAGGCTTAGGTGAGTCAATCACGTATTCTAGCTTCTCAATCCTGAGAACAATTCTCAAGTTTCGAAGCCAGTCAGCATAATTAGGACCAGTCAATTTATGAGCATCCAGTATGCTCCTGAGTGATAGTGCAGAAGACATAACGTACAAAGTAAATCTGTAAATGATAAACACATAACAACACTTAGCAAATATTCGATTTCATTTCAAAATACTATATGAATCGGGTCTTTATTCATAAGTGGCTCCCACTAGTTTTCCTAATTTATTCAACCCCCTACGTGAAAAATTAAGCATTCATAATGCTAGTGAGAATAGGGATCCTACATTCCATTACACGACCCCGGCTGTAGCACGAACCGCCATGTAATGTTCAATAGGCAGACAACTCTTGTCAATTACATCTCATGTTATTCCCTAATCAAACTTTAGCCTCTTGAATAATTGAGTCTCGGCTGTAGCACGACAAACTCAATATTCTAAGTCAAGTCTAACCCAATATTCCGTACAGTTGAATCAGTCCCCAAAGGCCCACGGCTGTAGCACGTACCGACCTTTAGATTCTTATTCAAAGTACACATCTCTATGTAATAGACAAGTATTTCTTATTTTGAAATCAAAGCCCTCGGCTGTAGCACGAACCGACAATGATTCAAAAATAAGAACTACTTTTCTATCATGTTGGAAGGCTATAACCGACACAAGCCCGTTGTATCATTGGCCAATTACTACTTGATATTATTTAATTTTAGAGGGATTATATTACGTTACAATCATAATCATATTATAAAGAAATTCTTCCTTTTAAATTAAATATTTCAAATCAATAATCAATAATCAGATGATTCCCAGATCGGGTGGAGCATTGTCAAGAGGCGTCACTTAATAACCCTTTCTTACAGATAGAAATCTGTTGTTGACAGAATCATCCTTTCTCTCATATCGAAAATTCATATTCAATTACGTGTTTCACAAACACAAGAATCTCATGATTGTATTCATAATATTGTTCTTAAGGTTATGAAACAATTTCACTATACTAGGTTGTCTAACAAACGCCTTATGTTCATTCAAGTTCACCTAAATCTATCATCGCATGATAAACTAAGCATATATCACATATATAAACATGAATAAACATCAAGGTAGGCATGTTACATCATCTAGCACATTCGTCTAAGCAATATACATCTCTATGTATCACATGAAGTATTTAAAAGCAATTTAAACAGTTAAAAACAGCTTAAAAACATTTCTGTTAGCTCTAAACAGTTTGAAACAATTTCATAAAATATCATATAATATACCATTAGAAGCGTCTCGAAAAGACGAATCCAACGGCACCAAAATCACCCTAATCTGACCTCGCACGCGCCCTCACGCGCCGAATAAAGTTTCCCCACGCGCCGACACGCGCACACGCGCTGTCAGGCGCGTGCCTGAACTCCGCCACGCGCACCCACGCGCTTCACGCGCTCCACGCGCCCGAAACCCTGATGCTGACATCACCAGCGCGTGTCTTCCATGCGCCGCGCGTGGCACGCCAGCGCGAGAGCCCCACGCGCGCGTGGTCGACGCGCAGTCCTTTGCCTGTTTACGTCAGTCGCCGTTTTGCCCATGGAATTCTGTGCGCCTGTATCTGTCTTCTCTGTGCTTCTCTTTTAACGTGCAGCAGCAATTAACAGTACAGATATAGCAGACAATATATATATATATACAACATATTATATATATATATGATTAATTAATTACGAATTTAATTTTAACAACTTCAAAAATTCATAATAAATAATCTATACATCATAAAATTATGAAAAAAAATACCCAGACGATCTACAACACTTGTAGAACCCAGATCAACATTCAAAATTATTCTGAGAAATGATTTCTCATCAGGCAAAATTAATCCATAATATAACTTGTAAAAATCATAATTAATTCATACAAGCACATAAAATTCTGAAATTTTTACCACAAATCTATATGCATACAACCTTGCTCTGATACCATTGTTGGATTTTAAACGCAGCGGGGGCATGGCAAAACACTTTTACACATACAAAATCCAAATAAAAGCATATAAATCGTGAATAAAAATTCGAGGGATCGAATCTAACCTTTTAAAATAATTCGGAGATAACGATCTGAGATCCTTAGCAGTTGCTCCTCAAGTGTGAAGCACTCCACCGGTATCCACCAAGAAAACGACTTTTAGGAGGAGGAGGAGGTGGAGAGAATTTGGTTTTCTGAAACTTTTGGGTTTCTGGGGTTAGAATAAAATATGGACTATAATAGTGTATTTATAGGCAAAATTTTCAGATGAAATTTTCCCATAAATATTATTATTATTATCCCATTTATTATTCTCATTAATAATTAAAACACCTTTTAATCATTAATCCTTTTTCTAAACACTTTAGAAATAATTCTCTCTCTTGATTTAATTTCCAAAAATTAAATCCTTTAATTAATAATATTAAGAACTTTTCTTAATTAATTTATAATCAATTAAATCTCATTTAATCAATTATTAAATTTGCCAAATAATTATTTATTTCACAAATTAATAATTATTAGCCATTATTAATTAATTCCTCCGCCAATAAATCATTCTCTTTTTATGGTGTGACCCTGTAGGTTCAATATTAAGCCGGTAGTAGAAATAAATAATAATAAAACTATTTTATCATTATTTATATAAATTCTCTAATTTATTAAATATGATTAATTAATTAATCACATTTATTCTACATCGTGAGTGATGCTTCTCAACATATCGCGACTATCCGGATAATATGAATTCACTGCTTAGAATACCAAGAACCTGTCAGTGAATAGTTATCGTACAATAAACTCCTTCTACCCTACAATGTCCCAATTAAATACAAGGCATGGATCTCGTGTCAAGCCTATCAAATTTAATCACTTGCTTACCATTTACTATGCGTAGTTCCATGCAAATTAGAAACTCCTTTCTAATTTCATTTACTCTGGCCAGAGATTCCTGAACAAGCATAAGTGGATCAGCCTTGAACATTCGCTTCCTTCACTGGAAGGGGTAGATCCTTTATTGATCATACACTATCTTCGTGTACAAATTCCTATACCCAGAAGAGCCCTAATAATTGTCCCTGGAGACTAAGAACTAAACCAAAGCATAGTTCAGTGTACACAAGATGACTATGATGACCTCAAGTCTAAGGATACTTGTACAACTATCACTAAGCGAACAACTGCTGACACGTGAGTGAACTCCATCAGTTGTTCAGCTGGGTGAGTCATGTTCAGTGAACTTATTCCATAATAAGCACCTACATACTAGCTATAGTGTCACCACACAAATGTCTATGAGAACAGACATCCTTCAAAATGAAGCAAGCATAGTATGTACCGATCTTTGTGGATTATTAATTACCAGTTAGTAATCCTATGACCAGGAACTATTTAAGTTTAGAGTTATCATCTTTTTAGGTCTCACTATTATGATCTCATCATAATCCATAAAAAGCTTTACTCTAAACTATGGTATATCTTATTTAAACACTTAAATAGATAGAGCCCGTAATAAAAACAAAACAAGTCTTTATTAATATCAATGAAGTCAAAACAGATTACATAAAAGTTATTCCTAAATCCTAATACCGGATTGGACTTAGGACATATTCCTTTCAAAAACAATGGGCCCAAAGGTTAGCCCAATAAAACCAGCCCAAAAAAGGGAGGCCCAATTAGTTAATAAATAAAACCCAGATTTAAGAACTGGGCCCAGGATTAAGACCCACTAAGAGGTTGGCCCAAGAAAATCCAGGCCCAAATCAAGGACCTAAAATAGTCCAGCCCGGACGTATGGCCCAAAGTAAATATGTGCATTCACAAAAATTAACATATTCTTGACCCAATTCGATCAAGGCACGAGCTGTATTTCTCCTTGAATGAGTTGTGGTCGAAAGGGCATCGACCAAGGCTGGGAGAAAGGTTAATTCGGTCAAAATATTAATTCCTGACCGAAAGGGTCAGGATTCTGATCGAGAACCCTATACCTGAAAACCTTGTCGACTAGAAACCAAGGGAAGATCCTGGTCGAACGAGCCCTGCCCGAATTTTCATCGACCTGAACAACTAAGGATAGTTATTTCGGTCAAAATCAGGGTTCCTGACCGAAAATCCTGATCGAAATTAATTTCCTACTGGAAGATTTCTGCTCAAATATATATATATATATATATATATATGGGAAAAAATCCTGGCCGAAATTCGACCAGGATTCCTGCTCGAACACATCCTCCTCGAAACGCCTTCGACCAGGGCTGAATGAAGGGTAATTCGACCAGGATCCTGGTCGAACAGGATTCCTGGTCGAAATCTGTATAAAAAAAGAGAGAGAAAAGAAAGAAAAAAGGAAAAAGAGGGAAGAAAAAGAAGAAAAATTTCTGGAAAATTACAGAAAAATAAGGAAAATCCTTGAAATATTTTCTGAAAAATATTAATATTTTCAGAAATAAGGAATAAATCCTGGAAATTAAGGATAAATCCCAGAATTAAGGGAAAAATACAGAAAATTAAGGAAAAATCCCAGAATAAAGGGAAAAAATCCCAGAATAAAGGGAAAAATTCCTGGAAATTAAGGATAAATCCTAGAATTAAGGGAAAAATCCAGAAAATTAAGGAAAAATCCCAGAATAAAGGGAAAAAATCCCAGAATAAATGGAAAAATTCCTGGAAATTAAGGAAAAATCCCAGAATCAAGGGAAAAATTCCTGAAAATTAAGATAATTCCTGAATAAAAGGAATAAAAGAAAATCTTTGTAAATGTGTAGGTCGCTCCACACTTTACGAAAAAACGATACCCTGTAAGGGAACGAATGGACTTAACTTCTGCGAAACCTAGTCAATGTTTCCCAAAAGTTGGGGGGCAAATGATAGGGATAAATAAATCCTGATTGTGTAATTAAATATTACATTGATTATACAAGGTGTGGGCTGCTAGGCCCAATAAGAAGATGTATGATATTCAGACCAAAAGGTCAACACATTGATCAGGCCTGATGGACCAGATCAGGCCTGATGAAACAAAGAAGGCCCAAAACCCTGATTATTAATTAATTTCGTAATTAATTAATAAGGGAGAGAAACAGCTATTAAAAAGAGTCCCAATGAGAACATAAATCCTTGCAGATAAGCCTCTAAGGGACCTGGAAGGATAAGGAATCAGTTTCCTACTATTTAGGACTCCAAAGTCCATTCTAATTCTGAGACTTGACTAACAAGTCTCCTATACCAAGTCCAATTCAAGGACTCTCACATCTATATAAGGGACCTCACCCCACAAATCAGAACTACATTTTTTGACTTGATCATTGGCAATCAGCAAGGTGCGTAGGCATCTTGTTAAGGTAGATTGAGTCACGAAACACAAGAGCAGTCAAATCGAGCCTTGAAGCTCACGTTCCTTAGTAATAAATACAGAAATTATATATATTTGTTTTTAATCCATAACACTATCAATGTTCAGATTTTCAAATTTTAGGGCCTCAACTTCATTTTCATCAAGGCATTCCAAGCCTGGACGTTTGTCATCATTAAAGGTCACATCTGTGCTTTCCATAATTTTCTTTTGCTCAAGCATATAAACTTTGTAGGCAGTTATTTCCAATGAACATCCCAGAAAAATAGTTTCAAATACCTTAGAGTCAAATTTTCCAACAAATTCAGAGTTGTCTTTGAGCACAAAGCATATTATTCCAAATACATGCAGATGCTTCGCAGTAGGCTTTCATTTTGACAAAAATTAAGTAAGGTGATTTGCCAAGGTTTTTGTTTATTATATATTTGTTTTGAGTAAAGCATGCAGTATTGACAGCTTCTTCCCAAAAACTTATTGGCAAATTGGCAAATTGGCATCTTGCATCATTGTTCTTGCAGCTTCAACTAGAGATCTATTTTTCCTTTCAACCACACCATTTTGATAGGGTGTTCTTGCAACTAAGAACTCTTGAAATATGCCCGTATCTTTGCAGAATTCACTTAAAACTGCATTTCTGAATTCTATGCCATTATTACTCCTCAATCTTTTAACATCAATTTGATCATCGGTCTGTTTCTCAACTTTCTTTACGTGGTCAATGATGATGTGTGGAGTTTCATCTTTGAATATATAAATTCCACCCAAGTGTATCTTGATTAGTCATTCACCATCATCAGTGTATATTTCTTTCTTGAAATAGACAAGATATTAACTGGTCCAACCATGTGAATAAACTACAATGGTGCACTTATTGAATTTTCAGTCTTGCTCTTGTGACTAGACCTCTTCATTTTGCCTTTTTGACAAGCCTCAAAACTTCATCTTGAGAAAATTTCAGATTTGGCATGTCTCTCACTAATTCCTTTTTCACCAAGGTATTAATTGTTTTGTAATTCAGGTCAGAGAGTTTCTTAAGCCACAGCTTGCTTTGCTCAATGGATGCCTTGGTATAGTAGAAACATATTGTATCCTTGTTTGCTGAATTTAGGTCTACAAAAAACATGCTTCCTTTTCTTTCTCCTTTCAGAGCAACTTCGCCAGTTTTCTTGCTAGTGATTGAGCAGTCTTTTTTGTTAAATATTACCTTGAAACCTTTGTCTGTAAATTGGCTGACACTTAGAAGATTTACTTCAAGACCAACAACTATTGCTACATCTTCAATGATAACATTTTCAGAAGTTAACTTGCCATATCCCATTATGAGTCCTTTGTTGTTGTCTCCAAAAGTCACCAATGGGCCAGTCATCTCCTCAAATATGATAGGAGGGCTTTATCACATGTAATATTCCTAGAACATCCATTGTCAATGATCCATATGACTTTATTCTTCTTTCCCTGCACACAATGAGGTTTAAGTGTGTTTAGCTACCCAAGCAGTGTTGGGCACTTTCTTCTTCTTCACTGAAGTTGTAAAAATAGAATTTGAATTTTAAAAAAAAACACCATTCAAAGTTTGATCAACATTTTCCTTCTTAATCTCATATCCAAGATTAGCTTCCTTGAGATCTTTTCTCAATTTATGATAAATTATCATAACCTTCATATTGCAAGGAATGCAGTCATACTTATCACAGAAGGAATAGGGATCCTCAGCCACAACCTCATTGTACTTGTATGCTCCCACTTTTTGCTCACTAACAGCCTTTCTACAAAGGTGAGTTAGATGATTTATTGAGCCACATTTTTTACACCACTTCCTTGGAGCATCTACAACATAGACATAATTGTTGCTTTTGTTTACACCTATTTTTTCATTCATGTTCTTTTTTTCCCAGTGTTCTCAGTCTTGATCTCCTTGGTTGGTATCTTGGCAGCTTCATTCACTATGGGCTTATTTTTATTTTCAGTAGTAGGAGTGATTTCTGCATTGTTCTTCTCATTATCCTCATCTGCAATTTCTTACTTGATGATCAACTCAACTTCACTGAAATTAACCTCATAGATTTTGAACAGAGGTGCACTCACAATATTCAGCATTACAGGAACATCATGGTTCACTCTCTCTTTTCCTTTGTTAGCTTCAACTTTCTTGCGAGAATTCAAGGCCTTATAGTCAAAACCAATAGCTATGTTAGCACATGGTTTGTTTTTCTCATGATATTGTACAACCAACTAAGATGCATTCTTATATGATTTGAGCTTCAGATCATTCTTTTCAATCTTCTCTCTCAATACTGCTTCTATTTGTCCAGCACACTTTAGCTTGTCCTTGAGGTATTCATTTTCCTGTCTGACTGCCTCAAGACCAACAAGCTGCAGTTCTAGCTCTTGTTTTTCAATTTCAAGCTTCTCATTTATTTTTGACAGCCTACTCACTTCCTCAGTAGCTACCATCATGCTTTTGTGGATATGAAACATCTCTACACTTATTTTCTCAACAGTTTCTTTATATTGCCTTGTATTTAAATCAATTGTGGTTAGAGTTGGTACCGTTGATTTGGATGCAGATGATTATCCTTGCTCTAGATCCACGAGAGCATAATTTCCAAATTATTCGCTGTCATCCTCTTCATCTGTATCATCCCAACTCTTGCCTTCTGCAATATAAGACTTTCCCTATTTTTTCTCAAGAGAACTTCATACTTTGCTTCCAATTCCAAATAAGCTATGTCTTTCTTCACCTTCTTTGATTTCTACACTCAGTAGCAAAGTGACCCAACTCATCGCAATTGTAACATCTTATTTTGATATGTCAATAGATCATGTTTTGTAGCCACTTTTGCCAGCTGAGTTGAACTGTGTTTTTTCTTTCCAATTGATGTTGTTGTTGGATGTCTGACCCTTGGTCTTGAAAAACTTTAGCTTCTTGACCCTTATGTTGGAGAATTTTGTTGCAAGGTAAGCCATTGACTGGTCCATCTCATCCAGTTCATCCAGGGTGTAGAATTCATCCTCTTTTATTTCTAGTATGACTTGCTTATGTGGCTCCTTATTTTTCTGCTCAATAGTTTGAACAACTGGAGTTTGAGCTTCTAGTTCATCATCAGATGACTTACTGTCATTGGCAACCAAGGCACTAGTTCCATCAACAACATGTCCTTGACCAGATCTCAATGACTTTCTTTGTAACATTTCCAGCTCATAAGTCTTCAAGATCCCATACAAGACTTCCAGTGTCAGTCTTGATTATCAAACAACTTAATCTTAGGGTTGTCAATATGACTTAGTCTTGTTATTATACAGGCATGTTTTGCACAACACTTATGCATCTTATAATTATAACGAGACTTATATAGAATTCATAATCTCAAAATTTTAGTTTAGTTTATATCACTTAATATTTCAAACTAAGAAGTCTATTATTTATGTGGTTACTTTCGAATTATACAAATCGACTTCGTTTCGGAAATAAAGCAGACCAACTCGTAATTATTCGACAAAGAGAACTTTCTTTATATCTCTAAATAATAGTATGATATTTATACAAGTGGCCTACAACTTGGAATATGAATTCAAATTATTTACTAAAAATACAATAAGAAAGCTATTCATTTTTGTCATATAGTTGACTTATACGAGATTGCCTAATTGGATTTTTAAGTAAAATTGGAATTGGTTTAGATCCCTAACTTAATTAAAGGAAAACAATTAAATTATGAGAGTAAATAAATTAAAAATTATCCTTGGTGGGTAACTAATTATATATACTCTTTTAGAATAAAGATTTTGTTCCTGTATATATAACTGTAAAACCCCGAATGTTTGTGCTTAAAACTTTAAGCGAGCTAGGTGCAACAAGAACACTAACCAACTTATGATTCTTGGCCTTACAAAGGCTCAAATTCTTCTTCCAAAATTATTAGAGTATTATAAGAGATACAATTTGATTCGTGAAGCCAATAACACACCAAAAATTGCGGGAAAGTGACCAAAAGTTGTCCGAAAAATTGGGCGGAGTAACGGCTTGTAAAATGGACTTTTGGAGGCTTCAAGAACACTTAAATGCTACTCCTAAAATGGGTTGGGTAGCCAAAATTAGTGAATCCAAGTGTGTGGGTTTGAGCAAAGAAAGGGTAGAAAAATAAGTTTAAAAGCATAAGAAATAAAGGCTTAAAGAAGGCTTGAATGATATAACTCTTAGGAGCTTTTAGCTACTACAAAATAGGGTGTATGAGAGTGTATTTCTCCAGAATTATTTTGGCTCAATTGGCTTACGAAATGGGTGGAGGGTGAGGCTTTATTTATAGCCAAAGAATGGGTTATTTTAGCTTTATTTTAAATCTAAAGGTTGCTTATAATATTGGCAATAGGCGTATAGTCTTAGCATGCATTACACCCGCTGTAGAATTCAAATTAAAGAGCCCAAAAACTTTTCCCATCAATTATATAATAATAGAGCTCAAAATAAAACATGGTAAAAATTTCACCTTGAAATTATTTCGCCATCTATGACTTTTACGAGTCCCGAAAAAACTCATGAAAAATTAAAAAATTCCTACCAATATTAAAAATAAATATATTCATGTCAAATCTCAAGTTTCAAGTCAAAAAGAAATGTGGAAGTATTATTTCAGATTTTTTCGAACGTTAAAATAGCCTTTTGAATCGACCAAAAAAATCAATTGTCTTTACCGACAAGTTAGCAGGGCCGTTCCAATAGATAAGATGGACTAAGGATTTTTTTTAAAAAGGCCCTAAATTATTTTCGCTTAAAATTAGACTATAATAATATAAAAACAATTTAAGCTAAACTTAAACATAAATCATAGTCATTAAACATCATCGTACTCACAAAGGAATTAATGCTAATAAAATAATTTTAGCTAAATCTCAAATAGCTAACGGTAACAAAGTTTTTCATAGCTACTCTCCGCGCTTCAACTAACTCATTTACTCATTTTTTTTCCTTTTCTCATTTTCGGATGGTTGTTTTGGTGGCATTTTACTCCCCAAATATAGAACAAGTAATTAATGCAAATGAAGAATATCATTTTAAATAGAAACTTTCAAGGTCCAAACTTCAAAAAATTCACAATTTTAAAATTTAAAGTAAGCTTACTTTATTCTTAATTATAGCTATGAAATCATAAAATGAAAAAAAAATCATTAAATTGGCATAAAAAATCATAATTGAAGTAAGATTACAAACCCTAAATTTTCACTGATTAGATATAATATACTATATTATGTCTATTACTATAATAAATATAAATATAATTGTATTCATATATTCATAATACTATATAATGGTGCTAATATAATAAAACATAGAAGTACGAAGAGATATAGGATTCGAGTTGGTCACCTGAGGCTAGGATTTGCGAGGTGAGGTGAGAGAGACAAAGGGTCAAAGGGGAGTGGATATACATGCAAACAAACTGAAGCCAAATCAGAGCAGACGTTTTGAAATAAAACAAAATAATGACGTATACTAGAAGTACTACATGGGCCTATTAAATTTGGACCCCTAGGAAAACCAGGCCTAGGGCATGTGACATGGTTTACCAGGCTATGAACCGGCCCTGCATGCAAGTTAGAGAAATTTTTTGACTTTAAATATATTCAAATATAATATTTCATGAATAATAATGACTACGAGGTCCGAGGAATGATTACTTTTGAATTTAAACTAATTTTATCCTAAAAAACATTTAGGGTTTTTACGGAATAAAATATATTTATAATCTTTTGGCTTGGCAAGATAATTTGATATTAATATTCAAATGAATATATCAACTATATTTGAGAATAAAACATTTAAGATCGACACGCTTTTAAATATATCGGAGAGTTTAGTATGTAAAATCGGTGTTTGAAAAAATCCCATTTTTCGTTCGTTTAGTCGTTGTCATTTCTTTCTTCGACATAATTGACTTCAGATGAAATATATCATTGAGTTGATATTTACATTATAAATATATGTCAAATTAGTTTTGTCAGAAAATATTTTAGGATTAAATATCTGGTTTGACTAATATTGACTTGATTCTCGGAAAATGACATAAATACAAAAACCTAGGGGGGGTTACTATCTGATTTAATAAACTTCCTAGATTAACTAATTTAATTTACACTTAATTTTTTTAGACAAAATAATCAAAACCTACTAATCAGACTGTATCTAACATAATTGATTTCTCAAATAACATATATTTTTAATTATTTAAAAATGTAATTACTTAATAAATAAATTAAAATTATTTATATATCGGAGTCGTTGTAGCACGAACAAATAATCTATATCTAATTTTATTCAATCGAGCATGAATTATGGTTGCGGTATCAAAATAATTTATATAATGTACAAACTAATTTTTGATATTCAAGTTTTTTTCCTCAATATTTTGCAGAAAACTTGTACTAGTATTGTCATTCAAATTGTTTTCAAATTTTCTCGTTTATGATTCTAATTTTTCTTCTTATAATAACCTGATAATATTGTATATTATTTTCCTAAAATTAAATATTTTTCAATTCGATAAAATTTTATAAATCCTTTCAAATTATCAGCCAATAAAATGTTTTACTTTAAATAGCATAAAATGGATTAAAATTAAATGCTACAATAGTCAACTGATATATATATATATGTTGTTAGAAGCAATTGATGATATCAACAGAAACTATCAGAAGTTCACATTAGAACTTATATCAACGGATGATGATGTCAACGGATGATGTAATCAGTATTTGTCACATCAGTTGATCTTCGATAAGGAAAAGGAAACAGGAACTCAAGGCGATAAAGGACTTTATCTCAGAAGCAATCATACATAGATAGGTTTCCTTATTGTAATAGAATAGGAGTCCTTATTTGATTGTGTAGATATGCTCTTTATAAAGTACAGATTAGGTTCATGCTATATAAATTACCGACATTGTTATATCCTTCGCATAACCTAGCAGCTCTCATGGACATTTGTTCATCCTTTTGAGAGAGTATGTTTGTAATCAGTTTTTATCTGTTAATATAAAAATTATTGATTCTATTGAAGCTTTGTCGAATTATTTGAGTAAACTGTATTCACCCCCCCCCCCTCTATAGTTGATTACGGACCTAACAATTGGTATCAGAGCTTGTTGTTAACATACAAACAGTTTAAGATCTGTAAATCAATCTTTAATGTCTGACAAAGAAGAAGAATCACATAATCCAAAACCACCACCCCCAGCCACATCACAGATTAGCAGCAACATGAGTAGGTATGAAGCAATCAAGGTGCCAATCCTGAGTATACATGAATATCCAATCTAGAAAGTCAGGATGGCTATGTGTTTGGAAGCCACAAATCCTGAATATCTAAGAAGGATTTATGGTGGTCCTCATAAACCAATGAAGGTAGCTGTTTCTGTTGGAGGACAGCCAAAAAATATGGTTGACAAAGAAAGGAAGGACTACTCTCTTGAAGATCTTTCATCTATTATGAAGGATGCTAAAGTTAGACACATCTTGCACAGCAATCTTGATAGTGTTATGTTCAATAGAGTTATTGGATATAAGACAGTAAAAGAGATATGGGATTTTTAGAAGTAAAGTGTCAAGGCACAACTGCTATTAAGAAGAACATGGTGACAGTACTTACTCAAGAATACGAGCACTTTTACTGAGGAGACATTGAGTCCTCAACTGAGATCTATGACAGATTTCAGAAGCTGCTAAATGACTTTTCTCTTGTCAACAAGGAATATAATTTAGAGGACTCAAACTTGAAGTTTCTACTTGCTCTCCCTGAAAAGTGGGAATTTAAGGTCACGTTAATAAGGGATAACTATCAACTTGATGACACACATCTAGATGAGATCTATGGAATACTGAAAACTCATGAACTAGAGATGGAGCAAAGAAGCAAGAGAAAAGGATCCAAGACTAGACTAATTGTGCTCAAAGTTGAAGAGAAGCCAAATGAGAAAGCTAGGAGAAAAAGCTACTCCAAAGGAAAAGCTATGATTGCAAAGTCAGATACTGAATCATCAAACTCTGATGATGACTCAAATACTGATAATGAATCAGATACTGACAGTGATCATGACAACAATGAAGACATGGAGCAAATGGCTGCCCTAATGGTTAAAAGCTTCAAAAAGATGGTCAACAAGAACTTCAAGAAAGGAAGAAATTTTTTTAGAAAAGGTTCCAGTTCCTCAAACTCTGGTAAGAGGAACAATAGAAGGAATACTGATTGGAAGGAATCAAGATCCGGAAAACTTGATAAGTCAAAGGAGAGATGCTACAACTATGATGGAATTGGACACTTTGCAGCTGACTGCAGAAAACACAGAGCTGAGAAGAAACAAGCCTTGATCTCAAAGAAGAAAAATTGGGATGATTCATCAGAATCAGATGATGAGATCAATTATGCTCTCATGGCAAATGATGATACTAAGGATAACAATGTTGAATTAAAGGCACCTCAGACTACTCTTGCTTTTGATACTGATGATATCTATGAACTAAGATTGTTTCTTAAATCTCTACATGTTAGTTATAGGGATCAAAACTTAGAGAAAAATAGAATCAAGAGTGAAAACTCTGAGCTAAAGAAAATGAATGATCACCTAGAAATTGAGTTGCTTTCCATGCTAGAAGTTCAAAACGAAAGAGATAATGTTGTTTATGTTAAAAAACTGTTAGAAAAGTGTTAGGTCCCAATTTGTTTGTAGAAGGGGGGGTTGAATGCAAACAATACCGTTTCGTCGAATAAAATGCGGAATAAAATTGTGAAACAAAATTCAAGTTAAATAAAACTTTTATTAAACTTGAAAGGTGTTACAACTACGGTATCGATTACAAGGGATTAATCTCAAATCAATTATTACAAATTTAGAATAAATTCGACATGAACTTTTTCTATTTTTGTAATTAAAAGATCAAATGCTAAAAGCGATTTGAGATTAAGTTCTAGGGATTTTAATCCGCTAGATTGATATACAAGAACAAGATAAGTAATTCTAGTGGTTTGGATTTAACATTAACAAACTAGAATATTTGATCTTGAATAAGCAGAGGAATGATGAAATATTTTCTTTTGTTTTCTGCTGTGTTTTCTTGTTCTGTATCTGCTCTGTTTTTGCTGAGTTAATAGTTGATATTGTCTTCTGCTTCCTTTTAAATCAATCACAGCCGAAGTTGTTGAGAACTGGTGTGACAATCTATTTGAGCTTGAATGACTTTCGGTGAGACAATCTATTAGAGCTTAGGAAGACAATTAAAATGAACTAGCAAGACTTTCGGTATGACTATTGATTGTCATACCGATTGTCATAGTAGTACAATTGAAATTGTTTTTCTGAATACATAATTGATTTTAATCTAATTGAAAATTCTATCAATACAATCAACTGAATTAGCAAGACATTCGGTATGACTATCAATTGTCATACCGATTGTCATACTAGTACAATCAGTTGTCTTACTTAGAATTATCACAGATTTTAATCAATTAACATTCTGAAAATCCTTAATATTAATTCTAAATTAATTAATCAATTTAATTCAATTAATCAATAAATTAATCCTTGCAGATATAATTTATTTTCTTAATTAAATTATATGACTTAATTAATTAATAGAGAATTAATACTAACCCTGAGCAGCATCCATTCTTCTGACAATCTTCTTAAAGTCTCTGAGACTTATGAATCAATTCCGTCACTTCAATGCTGACACTCGATGTACTGTCTGGTTCATGAGTGACTAACTTTCGTGACGTTTCTTCATGTCTTGACTTTGTTGTTCTGATTGAATCCTTGTAATAAATGATACCTTGACGAGATCTCTGTCACTTGATTAAATCCACGATCTTGATTTATATCACTGAGGCATGATCAAATTCTTGAACTTCTTCCAGTGAATCTTCAAGTCTGCAGATGAACAATGTTTCTTTATTCTTTGACAGATGTTACTTTGTGAGATCTCTCTGATGCTTGATCCACTATTTACTTATTACATTCTTATTTGAGTTGAGTTAAATACTCGAATAAACGAGTAGGCTATGACATATTCCTTTCAATCTCCCCCTATTTGCTTGTTAGACAATAACAACAAATACCTAGAGGATAACTCAACTAACAAATAAGAAAAAGATATAAACAATAATGTAAAGTAAATAGCAGAAAAGTTCTGGATTATATTTAACATTTTCCAGATTCCAAATGAAATTTACAAGTGAATACAAGATAGATGTTCCTCTAGCCTGAACATATAACTACATTAGACTATCTTGATTCATAACGCTCTAATCATATTACATTGAGTTTTGAGCTAATTGACTTTAACTGTCTTCTCTTCTGACTTCACCTTCTTCTAAATCTTGAAGCAATTCCTTGTCAAAGACACGATCCTTTTCTGAAGTGAAGCTTGCAGGTCTGACTGGTTGAACTCCAACTGTCTTCAACTTATTCTTGAGTTGATTGTACCTTTTAACATTCTTCTCACAATAAGCTTGAATCAAGTCAGCAGCTTGAGTCTTCAACATGGATGAATATCCAGCAGTTCTCAAATGATGTTCCATCCAGACCAGATGCTTAGCTGAGTAGTCTTTAAGAGATTGTACATCTAGCTGACAGATTTGAAGACAATCAGACTTAAAGAATCTCACTTGATGAGGATTGTTGACCACTTGAGGACTAGCCCTGCTGGCAAACTCTTTAAGCCTTTCCCGAAGAACTTCATTCAACTCTGAGCTTCTTTTCACTTTGTTTAAAAGAACCCAAATCTCTGACAACGAACGATTCTCAAATAGATGAAGTGACACTTTGAATGATCCTTCACTCTGACAATATACAAAAATGCTCATCTCATTTAGGGATCTATCAAAAGCAGCTGTGATCCTTGAGACTTCAGTCTTGATAGAATTCATGTACATGTCATTGTTAGGATTTGAGATTTCCAGCTTGTCAAGAAGATGTAAGAACTGCCTATCATTGTTAGTGCATAGCTGAGGCATATCGAGTACTCTCCTAGCTTCATCCCACTTTCCACCAATCTTCAGTCTGACATCTCTTCTCCTTTCTTGAGCTTTAATGTCATGAAGACGTTGCTTTTGAAGAGTTTCTGTTCTTTGAATGTCTTTTCTCCTGTCAATGATCTGAGAGACCTTCTTAAGTTCAGCTTCTTTTCTTTGCATCTCTGACTGCTCTTTCTGAAATTCTTTCTCAAACCTAGGATCCACTGTATCTTCTTCTTCCCAATCTTCAAAATCACTTTCTTCTTCAGCTTCAAATAACCCATCTTTATCTTCCTGAACTGGTTCAGTGGGAATGTCAAAAATATCGAAGTCATCCTGTTCTCCACTGTAGTAGGCATCATCAGCCTTTCCTTTATTTCCAGCAGAAGTATCTTTTTCTTTCCCTTTGGAACTACTTCCTTTCTTCTCCCCCTTAGTTGAGGGATCCTCTACAGACTTTCCTTTGAAACCTCCACCACTTCCAGAGCCTGATCCTCCACCAGACGGTCCTTCAAAATAAGCTCTTTATTCTTCATTAGGGCAATGAGAATTCTTGATCATGTAATATAAGTGCTTCATGCCTTCATTTAGATGTTCCATGCCCGTCTCTATCTTCAGAAATCTTGAGTTGTCCAGTGAATGATTCATCTCAACGAGGTCTTCAAGAGAAGTCATTCTTGTATGTAGGGAGCAGAAGTTGGATATGTCATCAGCTGATAAATTTGGAGTGTCCTGAATAGAATTGAGCTTTGGTATTACAGTAGTCTTTAAATCTGAGATGTCATTCCTTATGATTGCAAGCTGATTGTCGACAGAGGTGGAAGAAGAAGACCGTTCAACCACTTGTGCTTTGAATGCTTGAGCTTCAGCTTGACTTTTAGCAAGTTCTTCTTTCAGGGCAGCAATCTGAGCTAACAGGTTGACAGTATCAGTGTCTGTGTGTGCTCTCACCTGAAGTTCACTCGTATTTGGTTCACTCATCTCACGTGCATGTGTTTCTCTCAATATGATTGCTCGTGAGGAGTCTTCCAATTGCTGTCCTTGGGTACCTGCATTAAAAATCACCCTAGCCTCTTCAAGAGAGGTCAGTGGTGGTGCAATGGGAATTCGTGAGTCCCGATCCTCAGTCAATGCTATCAAATCTTTTGGAATAGATGTCTGAATTGCTTCAGGGATAGATTGACCGAGTTGCCCTCCACTTTCTCCAGATAAATCTGCGAGTGGAGAATCCCATAAGGGAGCCAGATGTGTTTGATCTGGGAGGGGAGAAAATGACTCTATTAAAGATGGCGGAGAGTCAGATTTTCCCTCTGAAGCATGTGACTGCTCTTCTGCCGTAACTATGGCAGGCACTGTAACCGACACTACGTGCACTCCTCGCTGGGTGTCCTGAGTATTATCTGGGGAAGTGTATGGTTCCATTGTGAGTAATGGAATTGTGCTTGACTCAGTACAAGATGCCATGGCCCGATGGCGAATTTCAATAGATGCATCCTGTTGAGAGAATGCCTCTAGTAACTGTTCATTGGCCATTTCAAAGTCCATGTCCTGTTGGGAGGACAAGGATGGGCTTTCAGATGCCTCAGAATAGGTTTTTCTTTTCTTAGGAGGAGGCAGAGCTGAGGGTTCACTCATATTTGACATTGAACTACTTCCTAGTAATCTTCTGGGTAACATTTTAGACAGTGGGGGAGAGGGTGAGATAGAATGAGACTCTGTGTTTGGCTCTATGACCTGGGATTGAAGCTATGGTTCTACAACTTCATGGTCAGCCCTATCAACCACTGAGGGTCTGTTAACAGAAGTAGGAAGAGAGTGAGAGTGAGGAGTTACTACCTGTAATGGAAGAGCCTGGGTGGCTTGTACCACTGGAGGTTGAGGTTGCTGTTCATGGCCGGGTAGATTAAAAATAGGTAAGGGAATATAATTGGCCATGAAAGCAGATACAAGTACTGGTACTTGCATAAATTTGAAGGTTGTGTCTTGGCGAGTGTAAATCTTTTTGCTAACTGGTGGGGGTTCGGTTACAGCCGAGTTAGCAAAAAGTGCTTTGTGTTCAGGGGTGAGTAGATGATCTGCTATGAGCATAAGAAAACGAGCATAGTAACATGATACCCTACGATTTGTAGAATGATCACGTAAAGCAGAAGTTAGACGTCTCAAGAGAATGGGAAAAAGTAGTTTGCCAAAATTGATCCTTTGATTGAAAACAACCGCAAGACCAATATACTGCAGGGTGGAAGTAATGTTATGAAAATTAGATTTTGTGCAGTTGGCAAACACTTTGGAAAGTGTATCGAAGAATATATCCCATTCAGACACCAAATTCGATTTAGAAAGTTTGGTTAAATTGATCACCCCCTGATAGTGAATGGCATTGAAAAAATTTGTGATATCATTTTCAGAGGGTAAATTACAGAAATTGTCCAGTGGAAAATTTAAAGCACGATTGACGACTGTTTCATCAACTACATACTGTGTGTTTGCGATGGTGAATGAAAAAGATTTTGAATCATCGGCCACAGTAGAAGTTGTGCAAATCAGTCTAAGTAGATCGACGTTTAAAATCACATTTGATTTAATAGCAGAGCTAACAATCGAATGATCATTTAAAAATCTAATCCAAGGCTTAAATTTTTCAACATCACATTTTTCCGGATTGAAATAACCAACTTGATTATGCGCGACAATTTGGAAATTGAGAGCCATTTTTTATAAAATAATAATAAGACACAAGCTTTTCAGAATTTTAAGAATAATATTAAGAAAATTCGAATTAATTAAATTAATTTAATAATTCGAATTAAATTAATTATAATCGAAAAATTTAGACAGAAATGTATCTCGTTAAAATTCTTAACTCACAAGCACAATTTTGATAAACCAAAAGACACAAATCTGAAATTAAAATTAAAATGGAATTTGAAGGGGCAAACTTATTTTAATTTGATTTTTGTGTTTTTTATAATAACTTTTATTTTTAAGAAAATTTCAGCAGCACTTCTTTATGTATATACTTGTATGTATATATCACAAAGTGATGATTAAGAGTGCTGAGTAAAAACTCGAGCAAAGAAATAATTGGATTGATGGTTTTGTTCTTGTTCGAGGAGAGAGAAGAGAGTAAAAGAGAGTAAAAAAAAAACTGTTCAAATTTTTGAGAAATGAAACTGCTGTGATGGTTTAAAACAATACACAACACACGCTTATATATGACAGCTGGTATGACAATCCGGGATTGTCATACCGATTGTCATACCAGGCAAAAAGAAGGAAATGAAACAAATAAACTAAGTATTAAAAATATAACTGGTATGACAATCTGATAGTCATACCGATTGTCATACCAGTACAAAATAAAACAATATTATTCTGATATTAATTTTATTACTGGCATGACAATCAATAGTCATACCGATTGTCTTGCCAGTTATAAAATTAATCTGATTTTAAAATAAGCAGTCATTATTTACTAAAATGACTTTCAGCAAGACAATTTCAATTGTCTTGCCGATTGTCTTTCTAGAATAAGATAAAATAAGCATAACAGATTTATATTTTCATGTTTACTGAAATGATTTTCAGCAAGACAATTTTAATTGTCTTGCCGATTGTCTTTGCAGTAGAAAAACAAAATGAATATGTACAGACTTCTAATTAAGTACTGAAACCACATTTCAAAATAGTAAAACTGAAATAAAAACTTATAATTTTTACAGAAACAAAGATAATATATCAGAATTAATTATTTTTATTCCAAAAATAGATTTCTGTTGAATTTTAGCAAATAAAATTCATAGAAAAATATTTTTAGAGGAAATAAAATATTCTGAGATATTTTAAATTAACAAGTAGAGTAAATAACATAGATAAGATAATATATATTACATAGAAATAAGCAAGAAATATGATAAAATGATAAAATAAATTTGCAAATGAATTTTTCATTTATGAAAAATTCATTTGTAAATTCATTCAAGAACAGATTCCAGATATTAATTAAATTAATCACAAAAACTATTTAACATGCCCAATTTACCAACTAATCTGGTAAATGTGGATTCGTCAAGTGGTTTAGTGAAAATATCTGCTATTTGTTCTTCTGTTGGAACAAAAAATAGTTCAACAGTACCATTCATGACGTGCTCTCTAATAAAATGATACCTGATGTCAATGTGCTTTGTCCTCGAGTGCTGCACAGGGTTGTTGGTGATGGCTATTGCACTTGTGTTGTCACATAAAATAGGAATCTTGTTCAATACAGAGCCATAGTCTCGTAGTTGGTTCCTAATCCACAAGATCTGAGCACAGCAGCTTCCAGCAGCAATATATTCAGCCTCGGCCGTTGAGTTGGAAACTGTTTGCTGTTTCTTGCTGTACCATGAGACTAGCCTGCTTCCTAAGAATTGACAACTTCCTGAGGTGCTTTTCCTATCAACAACACTTCCTGTATAATCTGAATCTGTATATCCGACAAGGTTAAAACCAGATTCTTTAGGGTACCAAATACCTAGATTTGGTGTTCCCTTAAGATATCTTAAGATTCGTTTAACAGCAACGAGATGAATATCTCTAGGATCCGCTTGGAACCTTGCACATAAACATGTAGCATACATAATATCTGGTCTACTTGCAGTAAGATAGAGTAACGAGCCAATCATACCTCTGTAGCTTGTGACATCTACCTTAATGGAGTTTTCACATGGTCCAAGCTTGACAGCTGTAGTTGATGGAGTCCTTGCTGATGCAGAATCCTCTAGATTGTATTTTTTGAGGAGTTCCTTGAGATACTTGGATTGACAAATAAATGTTCCATCTAACCTTTGATTTACTTGTAATCCAAGAAAGAACTTCAGCTCTCCCATCATGCTCATTTCAAACTTGCTGTGCATTAACTTAGCAAATCTCTTACAAAGATTATCATTAGTAGACCCAAATATTATATCATCCACATAGACTTGGACTAATATAGTATCATTCTTATGTTTTTTAGAAAAGAGAGTTTTGTCTATGACACCTCTAATAAAGCTATTTTCAATAAGAAATTCAGAGAGAGTGTCATACCATTTTCTTGGTGACTGTTTTAGCCCATAGATAGCCTTGAAAAGAAAGAAGACAAAATCCATATGATCTGGATCTTCAAAACCAGGAGGTTGCTCCACATATACCTCTTCATCCAGCTTTCCATTCAGAAAGGCGCTCTTGACATCCATTTGATAAACTTTAAAGTTTGAAAATGCTGCGAATGCCAGAAATATCCTGATGGCCTCAAGTCTAGCCACTGGAGCATAGGTTTCATCATAATCAATACCTTCAGCTTGAGAATACCCTTTAGCTACCAGTCTTGCCTTGTTTCTTGTAACCACACCATCTTCATCTAGTTTATTCCTGAATACCCACCTTGTACCAACAGCTTTCTTGTGTACAGGCCTAGGTACCAGTTTCCAGACTTGTTGACTTTCAAACTGATTGAGTTCATCTTGCATAGCAATCACCCAATCTGGATCAGTTAGTGCTTCTTCAATTTTCTTAGGTTCCATCTCAGAAAGAAATCCTGAGAACAGACACTCATTTTGAGTAGCACGTCTAGTTCTGACTCCAACATCTGGATCACCAATAATCAACTCAAAAGGGTGAGCTTTATTCCAGACTGTCTGTCTTGGAAGATTTGATCTTGATGATTCGCCTTGAAATTCATTGTGATGTTGTGTCCTACTAGATGATCCTTCAGCATCTCCCCCTGAGTTGTTGCCATGTTGACTTGAAGATTCTCCGTCAGTAGCAGTGGTATCTCCATTGTTTCCAGAGTTTCCATCACTATTACCTTGAGTATTATCAGGATTAACAGGTTCTTCAACAGCAACAACCTCAGGTTCTTGACCATGTTCTGACTCTGAATCTGACGTATCATCAAACTTCAGTTTCTCAGAAGGATCTTCAGTTTGGATACTAGGGAGTTTAGTGTCATCAAAAGTAACATTGACACTTTCAGTTACTTTGTGTTGATCAATGATATACACTCTATATGATCTTCTTCCATATCCAACAAAAATACCCTCATATGCCTTTGCCTCGAACTTACCACGACGATCATCTCCATCCTTGAGTACGAAGCATCTGGCACCAAATACATGAAAGTATTTGATAGAAGGTTTCTATTCATTCAAAATCTCATAAGGAGTTTTCATGAAGTCTTTGTTGATTAGAGTTCGATTCTGAGTATAACATGCAGTATTGACAGCTTCAGCCCAAAAGTACATTGGAAGACCTGATTCATTTAACATCGTTCTTGCAACTTCAATCAATGTACGATTCTTCCTTTCTACCACTCCATTTTGCTGAGGGGTTCTAGGAGCTGAAAATTGTCTGGTAATCCCTTTGTCTGTACAGAATCCATTTAGAAGTGCATTCTTGAATTCTGTTCCATTATCTGACCTTATTGCTCTAACAGGGACGTTAGAATCTAACTCAATCATCTTGATATGATCAATCACAACTTGTGGTGTTTCATCCTTAGAGTGAAGAAATAAAACCCACGTATACTTGGAATAGTCATCAACTATCACAAGACAGTAACACTTCTTTGACATAGAAAGGATATTAACTGGACCAAATAAATCCATGTGCAATAATTGCAGAACACCAGTTATGGAAGATGTGTCAGTGCCTTTGTGACTTGCTTTCTTTGACTTTCCTTTCTGGCAAGCCTCACATAGTCCTTCTGGAGAGAATTCCAGCTGAGGCAGACCTCTTACCAGTTCTCTTTTGACAAGAGAATTCATTGTCTTGAAATTGAGATGGGAAAGTCTCTTGTGCCATAGCCAACTCTCATTTGACGATGCTTTTGCATAGAAACAATTGACTTCAAGATTGCTTCCAGAGTTCATGTCAGCTACGAACAGATTTCCTTTCCGTATTCCCATTAAGGAGGGTTTTTCACTTTTCTTGTGCAGAATCTGACACTTCAGCTTGTCGAATAAAACATTGTAGCCGTTGTCACAGAACTGACTAATGCTAAGCAGATTGTGTTCAAGTCCTTGCACAAGATATACATTTTCAATGATAACATTTCCAGCTTGCAAACAGCCATATCCCTCCGTTAAACCTTTGCTGTTATCTCCAAAGGTAACCACTGGGCCAGCTTTCTCAACCACATTTGATAGCAGGGCTCTATCTCCGGTCATATGTCTTGACGATCCACTGTCAAGAATCCACACTACCGGTTGTACCTGTTTAATGCCCTGCAATACAAATGGATTAGAACTTCTTCGGAACCCAAGCTTGGCTGGGTCCGGCATACTTGTAAAATTGGCCTTTATCAGGCAAAACAACATTCTTAATTTCACTATTCTCAACATTCTCAATGACTGAACATTTGACCTTTAAAACAGCCTTATCAGATTTATGTTTAGGCTTAGGCACAAATGTCTCCTTTCTAGCTTTAGGAGGACTAGCAGTCTTAGACCTATCATGCTTTCTATTATTCACATGCTGACGAGGAGTAGTCTTATCATTAGAAGCATGCTTACCATTAAAATAAGCAAACAACAGATTAAAAGCACAAGACATACAATCAGGAACACCACATGCTTTATGAGAAGGATTAACAATAGGCAACTTATGCATGGTAGACATGGCATTTGTGCTATCCAACTCATGTGTGTCTGAGTTAGTCTCAGTTGCTTTCACAACCTTGACTGGAACTTTTGACACACTTGACTTGGAGACAGTTTTCCCATTAGCATTATCTTCAGCACGGATTTCTTCTTGAATAATAAAAGAGGTCTCATCAAATGGTTCAGCAATTGATTCCTTATAGAGGGGTTCATCAACACCCTTAAGCACATGTGGTACTTCCCTGCCTTTAGCACATACATGAGGAGGGGAGTTTATGCCTAATTTTCCAATAGCAGCATTGTAATCATAACCTATTCCATGTGTTTGATTAACAGCTTGCTTATTGTAAAACTCTTTGGACTTCGAACAGGAATTAAAGTAAGCTTTAACCTTAGCCTCAAGACCGGTGATCTTGTCTTTGAGAATAGTTTCGAGTTGTCTATAACAGTCAACTCTATTCTCTAGAAAAGATACTTGGTCTTTAAGTTTATCTTGATTAATGTGCACAAGTCTTAATTCATTGACCTCTTTCTCAAGGTCTTTGATTTGTTGATTTAACAATTCATTATCACGACGAGCACAATCTAAGTTACCTCTTAGATGATAAACCATTTCAGCATCAGAAAGTTTTACCTCTTTTCTTGACGATGAGGTGCTTGCATCACTAGCCATGAGAGCAAGATTCCCAACTTCTTCGTCTTCACTGTCAGTATCATCCCAACTTCTTCCCTTTGCCAGGTACGCCCTTTCAGATTTACTCTTCTGATTAGAATCATAAGAGTTCTTCCTTGCTTGTTTTGGCTTCCTGCATTCTGTGGCAAAGTGTCCCAACTCATTACAGTTGAAGCATCGAATGGTGCTTCGATCAACCATCCCTGTTTTATACCCACCACTGCTGGTGTTAGAGGATGAAGATCCACCTTTCTGGAATTTGTTGTAGTTGGACTTGTACTTGAACTTGGGATTCCTTTTGAATCTGACATTTGAGAATCTCTTGACAATCAGGGCCATTGACTCATCCTCCAATTGCTCCAGTTCTTCCAAGGAATAAAAATCATCTCCTGATTGATTTGTAGTAGGAGAATCAAATTCTGCTACTATCACATTATCTTCAACCTTGGAGGACTGTACCATTCTATCTGACTGTTGAGATTGTTGTTGATATAGTGGTAGTTGTTGTTGTTGTTCATCAGCTACCAGAGCAGTAGACGTGCTGACCACTCTTCCTTTCTTGTAAACTTCCTTCTGCTGAATCTGCTCCAACTCATAAGTCTTCAACACACCATATAGCCTTTCCAAAGAAATCTCACTCAGATCTCTTGCTTCTCTTATGGCAGTGATTCTATGTTCGAGATGAGTTGGCAGTGTTAAAAGGAACTTTTTATTGACCTCCCTGATGGAATAGTATTTACCATTAATGTTCAGGTTGTTGATCAATGCATTGTACCTCTCAAACACTTCAGTGATTCCTTCTCCTGGATTAGATTTAAAGTATTCATACTCAGAGGTTAGGATTTCTAGTTTGTTCTCCCTAACTTCCTCTGTGCCTTCATTAATAATCTCAATAGTTTCCCAGATATGTTTAGAATCTTTACAATTCATCACATGTCTGTTCATTAGGGGATTAAGGGAATCTACTAAGATTAATTGAAGGCTAGCATCCAGGGAAGCTTCTTCTATTTCAGCAGGAGAGAAGTCCTCAGGATCCTTCACATAAGTTCTCGCTTGGGTGATCACCACATCATTCTCTATTACCTCTGGTTCAATAACCATAGGAATTTTTGGACCCTTCTTCAACACTTGCAAATATTTGGGATTAGCAACCAGTAAAAACAGTAGCATCTTCTTCTTCCACATCACATAATTTTCTTTATCGAAAAGTGGAATTTTAACGGTTCCAACTTTTTGTGTAGTCATTATGAATTTTTGAGTGAATAAAAATTCAAGAAGTGAAAGAAACACAAAAGTCTAGGATCTTGATTTGTACGTTAATCAGAAGGCTCTGATACCAATTGTTAGGTCCCAATTTGTTTGTAGAAGGGGGGGTTGAATGCAAACAATACCGTTTCGTCGAATAAAATGCGGAATAAAATTGTGAAACAAAATTCAAGTTAAATAAAACTTTTATTAAACTTGAAAGGTGTTACAACTACGGTATCGATTACAAGGGATTAATCTCAAATCAATTATTACAAATTTAGAATAAATTCGACATGAACTTTTTCTATTTTTGTAATTAAAAGATCAAATGCTAAAAGCGATTTGAGATTAAGTTCTAGGGATTTTAATCCGCTAGATTGATATACAAGAACAAGATAAGTAATTCTAGTGGTTTGGATTTAACATTAACAAACTAGAATATTTGATCTTGAATAAGCAGAGGAATGATGAAATATTTTCTTTTGTTTTCTGCTGTGTTTTCTTGTTCTGTATCTGCTCTGTTTTTGCTGAGTTAATAGTTGATATTGTCTTCTGCTTCCTTTTAAATCAATCACAGCCGAAGTTGTTGAGAACTGGTGTGACAATCTATTTGAGCTTGAATGACTTTCGGTGAGACAATCTATTAGAGCTTAGGAAGACAATTAAAATGAACTAGCAAGACTTTCGGTATGACTATTGATTGTCATACCGATTGTCATAGTAGTACAATTGAAATTGTTTTTCTGAATACATAATTGATTTTAATCTAATTGAAAATTCTATCAATACAATCAACTGAATTAGCAAGACATTCGGTATGACTATCAATTGTCATACCGATTGTCATACTAGTACAATCAGTTGTCTTACTTAGAATTATCACAGATTTTAATCAATTAACATTCTGAAAATCCTTAATATTAATTCTAAATTAATTAATCAATTTAATTCAATTAATCAATAAATTAATCCTTGCAGATATAATTTATTTTCTTAATTAAATTATATGACTTAATTAATTAATAGAGAATTAATACTAACCCTGAGCAGCATCCATTCTTCTGACAATCTTCTTAAAGTCTCTGAGACTTATGAATCAATTCCGTCACTTCAATGCTGACACTCGATGTACTGTCTGGTTCATGAGTGACTAACTTTCGTGACGTTTCTTCATGTCTTGACTTTGTTGTTCTGATTGAATCCTTGTAATAAATGATACCTTGACGAGATCTCTGTCACTTGATTAAATCCACGATCTTGATTTATATCACTGAGGCATGATCAAATTCTTGAACTTCTTCCAGTGAATCTTCAAGTCTGCAGATGAACAATGTTTCTTTATTCTTTGACAGATGTTACTTTGTGAGATCTCTCTGATGCTTGATCCACTATTTACTTATTACATTCTTATTTGAGTTGAGTTAAATACTCGAATAAACGAGTAGGCTATGACATATGCCTTTCAAAAAGCATGATTATTTAGAAAAGGAGTTAGCTAAAGAAAGAGAGGTTATCAAACATTGGACTAACTTAGGAAATACAACTCAAGAAATTTTAGAGAATGGTTGTTGGGGATCAGGATTTTGATATACTGACAGATCTAATTCTGATAAGAAAATTGAAAAAGAAACTGAGAAAAATAAACCAGTAGGTACTGATACTAAGGTCAAACTGAAGAAGGTTCAGTTGAAGACTATTAAGTTTAATCCAAGTGCTGATGCTGTTAAATCAGTTAATGGGGTAGGTTCAACCTCAGCACCTAGATCAAACTTAATTACTGAAAAGAGTGAACAAGTTCACACAAAATCAGTAAATATTGGTTTAATGACTCAGAAACAGCTTAAGCAAAACTGAAGGATTTACACATGAATGACAAGAAGAAAATGCCTAGGAAAATAGGAATGACAAGGTAGGTGTTAATAAGAATGGTAATTATGTAACTCCTCCCAATGCACCCAGAAAGGCATGTTTGAACTATGGTAGTACTAATCATCTTGCTAATTCTTGCAGAAAGAATAAAGAGATAAATAATGTTCCTTCCAAATCAGAGTTTAGAAATAGAACATTCAGATATAGACCATAGAGTCCTTGTTTTTATTGTGGTAGTGTTTGGCACTCCATCTATATATGTAAAGAGTATCATAGTTTGTATTATGATTATGAGGAACTGAAACCCATTTTAAATAAAGAAAAATTTGTTTCTACATGTATTAATACTGATAATAAGGATGTTAACATAAACTCTGATAAAAAGTCTTATGCTGCATATGTTAACAAACTTAAAAAGGACAAATGATCCAAGCAAGTCTGGGTCCTTTAAACCACTAACTGATTTTAAATACTGATTGCAGGGTAATATGAGGAATACTCTAGTCTTGGATAATGGATGCTCAGGACACATGACTGGTTATAAATCCCTGCTATCAAAATTTGAGGATAAAGTTGGCCCAAGTGTTTCCTATGGAGATGGCAACTTAGGAAAAATCTTGGGATAAGGAAAAATCAAAGTTGGAAATGTCATCATTGAAAATGTAGCTCTGGTTGCAGGACTCAAGCATTATATGATCAATGTGAGTCAAATATGTGACAAAGGTTACCATGTCAACTTCTATGAGGAGCATTGTGAAATTGTCAGAAAGACTGATAGAAAATTGCAGTGACTGGTGTAAGACATGCCAGTTTATATGAAGCTAGGGTCTCCACATATACTGAAAATTCAGAAGTTTGTCTACTTAGTAGAGCATCTGTGGAAGACAACTGGAACTGGCATAAAAGACTTTCTCATCTCAATTTCAACAATATCAATGAACTTATGAGGAAAGATATTGTGAGAGGATTTCCCAGTGCAGTGTTTAATCCTGATGGCTAATGTGACTCATGCCAGAAAGCCAAGCAAAGGAAAATATCTTTCAAGAGTAAAACTAAATCCTCCATTCTTGAACCATATCATCTACTTCATATTGATCTCTTTGGACCAATAAATGTTATGTCAATTGCCAAGAAGAGGTATGCACTCGTAATTGTTGATGAATATACAAGATACACATGGGTGTATTTTCTACACACCAAGAATGAATCTCCATCCATTCTTCTTGATCATGTAAGAGGGCTGGAAAAAGGATCAACATACAAAGTGAAGATTATCAGAAGTGATAATGGAAGTGAATTCAAGAAAAGCTCTATGGAAGAGTTCTGCAAACTCAAGGGGATAAAACAAGAGTTTTCTGCTCCTGGAACTCCACAATAAAATGGAGTTGTTGAAAGAAAGAATAGAACTCTCATAGAAGTTGCAAGAACCATGCTAGAGGAAGCAAGACTGCCTACCTACTTCTGGGCTGAGGCTGTGCAAACTGCTTGCTTTACACAAAATGCAACATTGATCAACAGGCATGGAAAAACACTATTTGAGATGGTGAAAGGAAAGAAGCCAAATTTGAAGTACTTTCACATTTTTGGTTTTAAGTGTTTTGTTCTCAAAAGTCATCCGGAGCAGCTTACCAAGTTTGATCTAAAAGCTGATGTAGGCATTTTTGTGGGATATCCTTTTTCTACAAAAGCATTCAGAGTTTATAATCTGATACAAGAACAGTCATGGAATCAATACATGTATCTTTTGATTACAGGTCTAGAAGATGCAGATGACCATGACAAATTGAAATTTGAAAATGAAGTACCATATGCTGAAATTTTAAATCTTGATCCTGATACAGTAAGTCCTGATATCACTCAGAACTCTGGTAATCCACATGACAGTGGAAACTGATATAACACTGAAGCATATGTTAAGGGGGAGCAACATGATTCACATCCAGAGATTTCTACAAGTGATTCAACTCGAGAGACCTCGGTAGATAGGTCATCAGACTCTCATTCCTCAAATTCTGATGATTCTAATACTAATAACAATGGAAACGTATATTCAGGGGGAGGATCAGGAAATGATAGTGGTACTAGTCAAAGAAATAACATAGAGTTTATGGATCAAGGGGAGGGTCTTATTCAAGGGATCAACTTCCATCTGCAAGAAACTGGTCTAAGTTACACACATCTGACTTAATCATTGAAAATCCTGATAGTGGTGTAAGAACCATAAAAGCCACTCAAAATGAATGTCTCTGCCATTCTTTTCTATCTCAAACTAAACCCAAGAAGGTGGAATAAGCTCTTCAAAATGCTGAATGGGTTACAGCAATTTGCAAATATATTCACCAAGCCTCTCCGTGAAGCTACTTTCACAAGATTGGTGAATAAATTGGGAATGATATCAGGACAATTCTCAAACGCTTCTAATTAAGAAATAACTGCTGATAGTTAGAGTCTGGTATCTTATTATTATGTGTCAATACTTGATAGTTATTTATAATTGTGTTTAAGTTCTGATGACATGCAAGCATGCAATTAAATTCATCCAGTTGCTGCATGTTAAACTCTTATGTGCATAAGCTCTGATATTGGTCTAACCTTTATTGACTAATAGATCCTAAAAGTAGTTGTTAATTCTGATATTGGTCAAACTAGTGTTGACTGATAATTCCTGATAGTCATAGTTAAATACTGATAAATGGTAAAACTTTGTTTGACTATTATTCTCCGTCGACAAATTTTGAAGTTATTCAAATATTGCTTTATTCAGTATTTCAATTGCAGGTTTGATGTTAGTGGATAATTATTCATTGTTACAGATGTTTACACGTTTATGAAACACATTCAGTTAATGCAAAGCTTTATTCTCGGAAACTGTGCATGCAGTAATACACGATTACTTTTACAGTCAGTCATATATTGACACGTGTCCAGTTAAACTGAATTGTGTATAAATTAGTGGAATGATGTGTTATATAAAATCAAATTTTTATTTTAGATAATACTTTACTTATCTCTGTTCTTCTCTCTCTGCTACTTTACCTTTTCTCGAGCCGTAAACTCTGAAACCTTAAATCCTGTTTAGAAATTTTTTTCTTGAAAATTAACCATGACTTCACCTGTTGCTTCTAAACCATTTGATTATGGTGGTGCAAAGTTTGTGCCTAACAACTATTCTGCTATCCTGACTAACAACAGTGTGAATGTTGATTTTCACATCTTTCAGGACATTCTTAGATCCAGTGAGATTGGGTTTGCTCTCACAGCTCCACTCACAATCTCTGATGACCATGTGCTTGCTATCTGGAGGACTGGAATAGATGATAAAATGGAGGAGCTAATGGGCCTCCAAGCCTGTATTTGAATTTGATAAAAAGATAAGGATTGTAACTCCTCAAACTATAAGAGATGCATTACAGTTGCCTACTCATACCTCCTACACAAGAATGGTGGGAAATATTGAAATGTGGAGATTCTTTACTGATATTGGCTATGACAAGGATTTGAAGAACCTTGGTCAGCTAAAAAGGAATGGACTCAGGAAGGAATGGAGTTTCTTCTTTGAATGCAACACAAAGGCTTTCAACAACAAATCTTCGAATTTTGATGCCTTGCCCATCAGGTCATAATAAATAGGGTACTCTCTAATACATGGTTCACATTATAATTATGGTAGAGTAGTTTTATCTTTTATATGTGATAGGATAAATGCTGATAGAAATACAGTATACTATGCTAGATTCTGTCAGTTGATTTTTAATGCTTATTTTCCTAATATCCCTATCCCCTCTAATCAAACAATGTCGGTGTTTAAATTGACAAAAAGGGATTTTTTTCGACTTAATTTCACAAGATGAAAAGCGGTTGAATTTAGCTCCTTTGAGGTTGCCATGGTTTCTAGGAACTTTCTCATTGTAAGGCTTCCTGAAACTTATGGTTTGTAAAATAGTCAAAGTGCTAAGTTGCATGAAATTACCATTGGAAACCCTCCTGTAGCTCACCCCAACACAACAACCCAAACACAAATCCAAATACAAACTCAACCACCACAATAATCTCAAGCAGAAGCCAGCTCAGGTGTCTCCCAAAAGACACATGTTGTAAAAAGAAAGAAAGAATTGACTAAGAAAGCTACAAATCATGTTGTAGCTATGTCAAAAGATGAAGCATCTCAAGTTACTCATTCTTCTAAACCTTCAGAATTTGTCACGAGGAAACTTGTACTTGCTGGATTAAAATCAGATTCAGATGAGGACAATGCTACCTTATCTTCCAGATTTCCAAACCTTTCATATGATTCTTTTCTAGGACCAATTGTTTCACCAATTAAAGAGGGAACAACTGCTGATGCTAGTACAAGCCCCGGGCCGAAGAAAAGAACACTGGTCAAAGCATATTACAATCAGCACATGCTCAAGATTAAACAGGAAATTATTGAGGAGACACAGAGTGCATCCAATTCAAATCATGAGTTCCAGACAACTGCTGAGGCAACTGTAGAACTGTCTGATTCTCCAATAAAGCAATATAGAAAGAGAGCAAGAGAAGTCTCTCATGAGCAAGTTGAAACTAGTATCAAGAGGCTATAAGGGAAATGTCTCTTCCCGGGATCAAGCACACAAGAACCTGTATCCCAAAGGGGTACATCAGCTGCATCTTCTGATCCAATCACACAAGGTCCTGCACGTTAAAGTGGTGCAACAAATATTGAAGGACAAAAGCCTCTGACTGAAAAGTAAATTCAATAATGGCATGATGAAGAGCCTGCTCAGCAGGTTGTACACAAGAAACTGGTTGTCAAAGTCATCCAACAACTCCAGATTCGCCAGCTGCACAAGAACCATTGCATTAAAGTTGCACTGAAGGCCATACTTATGTTGTAGTTACTCTAATTATAGATGTTGAAGGAAGAATTCATCCATCTCTACTGACTATTGATGTTTTATCAGTACCACCATTCAATGTCTGCACAGAAGCGGCATCTTCAAATTCACAAGGTGCACAGAGTACAAATGAAACAGCTGTTGATCAACAGTTTATTGACACTTTGATAAACTCTGATGTACCAAGTGTTGCTAATCTCCCTGCAGATCTAAGTACGAATACTTTCTTGCAGTCTATTCAATATATTATTCCACCATAACAATCCATGTTTTTGCTGAAAAATAGTCCATTCACTCTACTATTCCACCACATGAAGTAATCCATGTTGTTGCTGAAGATGTAGTAATAGAACAGTCCATTCATAAAGTTTCATCCATTTCAGGGTCACCACAGCACTCTACAGGAACTGAGGTCCTGGAAGTAAATTTAGAAGCTCCAGTTCATTAATTTACAATACTTGAAGATGTGGAGTTTACTGTTGCCGATATTGAATCTGAAGCTGCTGGATCACATATTGCACCAATTTCTGATTCCATCTTAAATGTTAAAATTGGTGAGGAATTCAGCAGATCGTGCAAAATCCAGTTGCCAAAGGAGAATCTAATGATGGTAATGAAGTTAATTTTTCTAATGTTCATATAGATCCTGAAGATATGCCTACACATGTAAGGCAATAGAAAATGAAAGAGTTAGATGTCAAAAATAAGCATGATTATTTTGATGATCTATGGAATGTTAAATGGAAAGATGATACATATCCTATCTCCAGAACAAATTCTATTGAACATCTGGAAACAACTAAAAAGATAATTCTAAATCCTGATATGCTGACTCATCTGAAAGCATCTACTCTAGTTGTCAGATCCTTACAAACAGCTTAAGAAACAACTACTTCTCAAATCAATCAGATCAAAGAATCATTCATTGCTTCAAGGCTGACTACTCATCAGGAAATTGAGAAACAAATTACACCAATTATTGCCAGAAAAACTGTAATTGAAGCTAATCAAGCTAGATTGGAAGCTAAGAAAGTTCAAATGTCTGATCAACTTATAGAGGTACATAATTTTACGGAGCTGATTCTTTCTCTACTACTTGGTAATGATGCCAAAAAGGGGGGGGGAATTATTCAATATAAATGCAAGCAGCTGACATTGACAAGTACTGATAATGAAAATCCTGATGGGGGTAATAAGGGGGAACATAAGGATAGTGAAAGTAGAAGCGGTGAAGAGCTAGTTGGAATTAGTGGTTCATCAAAAGCAATTACTAGATCTCAATCTAGACAAGGTGGAGAAAGTAAGAAAAGTAAAAGAAGAGTTAAAGAATTGACTGTGACTACAACAACTCAACAAACTTTATAAGTCACAACTGTTGATGAAGACCAAAATATTCTGGAGATAGAAGATGGTGCTGAAGCAAATCAGTATCTTTAAACTCTAAAAGTAAAAGGAAGAAAGAAAACTCTATTCTACAAGGATCCAAAGATTCAAGCATTTGATTCTGAGGTGAGTAGAAGAATCTTTGAAAGAGAAAATCCTGGTTTGATCTAGAACAGCTAAGGCAAATGGAGGAAGACTTCAAGAAATCCATGAAGACAATAAAAAATGATATTATTGTTATCTCTCAAGATCTTTATGAAGATGATCCTTCTAACAGACCAACCAAAAGTGTAGTTATAAAGGAGGTAAGTCAGGCATAGGATGAAAGATCTCTCAGATCTCAAGCTATCTTAACTGCTGAAAGGAAGCATAAAGGGAAAGAGAAGATAGGAGATAAGTCAAAGCTTTCAAAGCCTAAAACCAAAGTTGTTGCAAAGAAGAAATCTGTATCTAAAGCAACTAAATCACAAATCCTGATAGGTCCAATCTATACAGTTGCTCAATCTTTTGATATTAATGAAATTGCTGAAGAAGAAGAATAAGAAGAAGTCAGTCAAGCTCCCCAAAGAAGGAAGATTCATGGAGCTGACTGAGCTAAAAAACTGAAATTAACCTCTAATATTGCTCAAGTTAATAAAGAAGAAGCTGTTATTCAACCAATTACAACCTCTGATTCTACTCATGTTGTTGATTTCTTAAACCCAATTCAAGCAGATTTATCAAATCCTGATTCTGAAGACATAGTCTCTAATAAGCCAGAACTTACCTTTGAAGAAAAGAAGAAGTTACTATGGGGAAGCAATAAACCAACACCTAGAAGAGATTTTTATGAAACATTAAAGAAGATTTACAATGGAAGTTCTCAATCTAGAAAACTTGGAATCACAAGTGGTCTTGGAGGATTAAATGTCGAGGATCCATTTGTAGGAGATGCTTTGACTTTAAGAAAGCATTCTAACTTGGCAGAAATTGGAGACAATATAATGCTTGAGTATTTACAGAAGATCATATCAGTGCAAATTGTTATTGATCTTGTTGGAGAGAAAATGATTTATTTTCTGGAGTCTGGGAGAAGCTTAAGGTTGAATCAAGAACATTTAAGAGAGAAACTATGGCATGAATTGGAACTTATTGCTACAATTCTCAAGGTAACTAATTTTGTAACTGCCAGATGGTCTGCTTTCATAAAGAACCTGATACAATTAAAGTAGAGAGGAATGCCTTACAAATCTAAGTACATTCCAAAGTACATTGATTAAACTGAATATGTTGTTGATATGTCTATTGGAGGAGCCAAGATAGAAATGAGTCTAGGGACTAAAGTTTTAACCTTTAATCCTAATGGAAAGAAAATTGGGTTTCTGGAGCTGGATGATCTATCTCTTGGAAATTCAAAGTTACATAATCTCGGGGCTACCATATATCAGAATGATGAATCAACAGATGAACTGAAGGAACATAAACAGAGGATGCAAAGGTATTTGGATGTAATGGAAGAAAATTTGTTGAGGAAGTTTCTTGAAGATTTTCCAGACTGTTTTAGAGTTCAGAATGAAGAGTAAAGTCTGATATTCACTGAAGTAAGATTGAATATGCATATTTGATTCCTGTATTTGGATAGTTTTGACATCATCAGTTGGAACTTGTCCATATTTTTATAATGAACAAGTTGGGGGAGATTGTTAGAAGCAATTGATGATATCAGTAGAAACTATCAGAAGTTCACATCAGAACTTATATCAACGGATGATGATATCAACGGATGATGATGTCGACGGATGATGTAATCAGTATTTGTCACATCAGTTGATCTTCGATAAGGAAAAGGAAACAGGAACTCAAGGCGGTGAAGGACTTTATCTCAGAAGCACTCATACATGGATAAGTTTCCTTATTGTAATTGAATAGGATTCCTTATTTGATTGTGTAGTTGTGCTCTATATAAAGCACATATTAGGTTCATGCTATATGCATTGAAAATATCATTCGCATAACCTAGCAGCTCTCAAGGATATTTGTTCATCCTCTTGAGAGAGTACGTTTGTAATCAGTTTTTATCTGTTAATATAAAAACTGTAGATTCTATTGAAGTTTTGTCGAATTATTTGAATAAACTGTTTTCACCCCCCTATACAGTTGATTACGGACCTAAATTATACATACATACACACACACACACATATATATATATATATATAATCAGTTGATTTAATACTATAAACATCTAATACATTAACTTTTATTAAAAAAAGATATTACAAAATTTTGCCTTATTGGTAAGATGTTCTCGTCGAATTCGTAGTTTAAATTTTCTAAAGTTAGACAACGAAGATGTATTTCAGTCGGGTCATGTAGTAAAATTTCGAGTATTTTTTGAAAATTAGGTCAAGTTAGGATTTCTAATTAGAAGAAAACCGAAATACACTGAATATTTAAAAATATAGCATATCAAAATATTTAGTAGACATATAGAATAGTTATTTAAGTGATTCTTTTTCAGTAATTTTTAGAAATAAATATATATACAATTTATTTTAATTTTTATAATAAAAATTTATATTAAAAAGCAGAAGACATATTTTTAAAATAAATTTGTTTAGTAAATAAAGTAATGAATCTGTTTATGTGTTATGCTTAACTTTATATTTTTAATTTTCAAGTTTTTAAAATTAATTCCTCAAATATTCTAGTAATTATGTTTGAATTTAAATAAAATGTTCATTAGTAATGACACTCACATAATATATGTATTATAAAGAACACAAATGATAATATGGTGTAGTGGTATAAAGATTTATAAGTGAACTAGAAAGACTCGTGTTTAATTCCCATCAACAACATTTTTTAATTTAAATATTTAAACACAGGGGTAACTTTGTCATTTTAATACAAGAATAAAATTTCTTATGAATTTTATCTCCATGTTGTCCTATTATATATAGAAGGATTATCAGTTTAAGCTAATTATGAAGGGTTTCGAACACATAAACACAACGGAAACGATGTAAAATTAAATCAAAACCAGAATAAGATCGAAACCCAATGCAGGATCCATACAAAAATAGATATTTAATTCGTAGTAAGAATCTTTATCTTAAAGCAGCTTTCAGAGTTCATTAATGGAGGATTAATGGAATTCCAAACCTTGTTGAATTACCACGTATCCCGCTCTCGTGATCTGCGCTCCACAGTATCCACACGAACGCTTTTCTTGAAGGATTGATGTATACTAGCACCCGAAAACTCCATCTCTCTCTCTCTCCCCCTCCCTCTCCCTCTCTCTCCTTGAACGGCTATGGTTTTGTAAACCATATATCCTTATATATAAATCAGCCATCAAAGAGTTTATAGAGAGAAGAATGAATTTTCTAATTATTATCTAATTATAATTAATATTAATCTGAAATCCCAATTTAATATTTAATTAAGTCACGCTTAATTAATTAATAACTTATTTCGGAATAAGTTTAAGTAATTTCTCTATTTTATTTATTTAATTAACTAAGTCATACTTAATTAATATCATAAATAAAATAAATTACCTATTTAATTTAAATTCATAATTTAAATTATTTCTCCTTCAAGCGTTCTTTGTGTGTGACCATGTAGGTTATTATAACATTGGAAATAATTTTAATATCTCATATTAAAATTATAAACAATGAGCGGCATCTAGTAAAACATCATTGTTATCCAAGTAATAATAATTAAATCGGTGATTCGATTAAACCTTTCGTAACAATGTACAATGTAATATAATCCATTTAACCAAATATTATAGATTAAACTAGAGGCATGTAATGTGTCATCTTCGTCATAATTTAATCCAAGTTTCCTTGATCAATGAGTAGACTAGCATATCAAATCAACATTTGAGCGTGATCACGCATTTAATAGTCTATCTCACACAAGAGACCAATAATATCACTCTAAAATATGAGGGTTAAATCTCATCTAGATCATTCATATTTTTCATACGATTCCAAATATACCTGAAATACACTTTTATCCTTATCCGGTCAAGGATAACTTTTAATGTAATCAAAGTATATTAATTCTTGTATAGAAAAATATAATGACTTCAGGTTTAAGAACCATTACATCATTATCACTGTGAGAATAACTTATGGCACTATAAATATGTAGTATCTCACGGGTCAATCCAGCACCATGTATCTAATACATGTGCCTGTATTTTGACTTTAGTATCACCATACCTATGATCAATGAGATGTGATCATCGGTCAACAAATACAATAGTTTTAATGCATTATTATTATCCCCTATAATAATACTCAACTAGGGACCTTTAGGAATATTGATACTATTCTCATTATCTCATTTATAAGTCATGTACTTAGAGATATAGAATTGCATATCATATTCCAAAGACATTTATTATTCTAAAATTTATATCGTAGTAAATTAAGAATTAATAAATTATAAAACTGAATAATTGATAGAACATAAATATTAACAATCAAAATATTATAAACTAAAATATTATAGTGTTGTATCTAGGGTACAAACACTAACAAATTAATGACTTTAGGTTAAAAGGTTATACCGTATAATCTTTATTGTACGAGTTCATATTTCAGTCATGTTATTTCATCAGTAATTAGTAACTTATGCTCGGTGCCTAACCCAACCGACCTAAACCGTGGTCACCATTAAATCAAGTCAGAAGATATATAATAATATTTTCTATATAAATAAAATAATTCGAATAAAAGCTCGGTTAGCCACAATCCGTTCCGGCCCACGGGCCTTAAACAGACCCTATGTTTTAGACGAAAACCGGCTCGGCTTGACCCGATTTTTAAAACAAATTATCCAGATCCATTTTTAAAAAACCCGGGGCTTTTTGTCCCAAATAAAACTTGGCTAGAAGGATTTTGGTGTGCATCTCTGGTTAGCATGTTTACACCCAACAATCAGTTTGAGTTATTACTAGGGGCATTTAATTTTAATTTTTTTTAATTGTGCAACATGTACAAAACAATAAATAAATTAATCGTAACTTTTAAAAACCATTTCAACTAAATGCCTAATTTTAAGTACTTTTAAAAAGTTATAAGTATTTATTTAATTTATTTGTAATTTTTGATACCCTTGAGATTTTGATGATCATACTGTTAGCAAACTTATAGCTTGTGATACTATTATATGAGCAAGTTGATTATAATATATTTATGTTGTTACTAACATTGTTTTTTAGAAGTCAGGATTCATGATAGACTTAGCCTGTCAGCAAGCTAACATTATTTTTTACGGGTATATTAGTTAAGCTAGCTGTTAGTTACCGCCTAGAAGTTATTTGGATAAGCATATCTTGCAGATTTAAAGAAAAATATATAAGATTGGTTAATATGAGGAATCTAGTATATATTTATCGTAGTTATATATATTAGAGCTAATCAGATATTAAAATTCTTTTATTCAAAATCATTTCCTATTTTCTAGTAAATTATTTTTCAAACATTTTATCTAAACAACTTACTTAAAGATTGGTATAATTTGAACTTAAGATAGACTTTTATAAATGGTTTAAATATATCTTATCTGTATTTTAACTATGTTTTAGATTAACTTAATATTTGAATTAAAACAAACTAACCGTGAGACTTGGTCAAAATTGGAAGTTGTGTTGATTATTCGAATATTGAATTAATCTATAGATACACTTGGGTATACTTGTTTTAGGGGTTGATTCATGAAGTGTACATTATACCATCGGAGAAAATACAACTTTGCATTTTTTGAATATTCTTATTTTTGAGCTCTAGTATATATGTATATCTATATTCCCAGAATTCATAGTTTTGGTTGTAATTTTCATTTAAGCTTATACTGTTAAAGGTATAAACATTTGTTGCTGAGTAATAGAGCTTGGATAACAATAAACATTTGTTGCTGAGTAATAGAGCTTGGATAACAAGGTTTCAGCGAGTTAGATTGTTAGTGAAGACTATAAGAGTTTGGTATAGGGTAGAGCGGGCAATCGGGTCGTGTTGTGTAATTTCGTGTCGTGTAATTTCGTGTTTCGTGTACGTAAACATGAAACCCGTATCCGACCCGAAATGATTTCGTGTACCCATATGTGAAACCTATATCCGATTCGAATAGTGTCGTGTACTTTTCGTGTATATTGAATAAAAAATTAATACAATATATATACATATAATATATTAAAAAATTTATTTTAATGTATAATTTAATGAAATATGGAGAGTGTATACATAAATATATATATATCTTTACATAGTATTCTATAAAAACTTGTAAATATTTATATTATATTTATATTATATACATAAATATATGCATGTGTTATATATATTAATTTATAAATATATTTATCTCGTGTAATTTCGTGTACTTTCGTGTACCTAAATTGAAACTCATATCTGACACTAAATCTATCGTGTAATTTCGTGTTCGTGTACATTCGTGTTTCGTGTACCAAAACTTAAAACCCATATCCGTATTTTTCGTGTCGTGTACCAAATTTCCCGCTCTAGTATAGGGCTTAGAGGGCAATTTACTAAAGGGAACAGGTGTTATCAGCAAGCTGTTATTAGGAAAAGGGGATAAAGGGAGATATATTATTGAATCTTATAATCATATCATTTCAGTGATTAATAATATATTCTCATACCAAGTTGGTAAGGGATCTGGACGTAGACAATTAGACATAGGGATCGAACCTGGCTAAAACTCTCTATGTTATTTACTTACTGTTATTTATTTTTTTGCATTGCATATCGAGTGTCAGTTTGCTGACTACATATATTGGAAATTAACAAGCTGTCTCAAAGTTTGATAAATATTCGGTAACACATTTAAATAGATATTAGTTAGTCATAACACCTATTCACCCTTCCTCTAGGTGTAAAATTTCAATTTTCTTGTATTTTGTACTTACTATTATTTGAATAGAGAATATTATAATTAAAAAAAATTAAATTATAAGGATATTTTAAAATTCTAATAATTTATGATAATATTTATCTTCCCGTAAAAATTATAAAGAGAACCGAAAATATTTGTGATTGTTATTAATTATAGGAAAATTAAGATAAAAAAACCATGCAATGACATGTTGCTATGTGGGTGGTTCGGTGGTTTAAAACTGTCAATGTATGTATATTATATGTGCATTCAAAAGCCCATTATTAGTTTACTCGGACTATTTGGCAAGTTGAATTAGGGCCGAGAAAAACCGAACCCAAATCGAAAAACGAACTGAACCGTGCTAATTAGATTCGGTCCTAAATTTTTATAAATTTGGCATATTCGGTCCGGACCGAATAGACCGAAATAAATTTCGGTTCGGTCCGATTCTTTTAAAAAATATTTCGGTCCGAACCGAATAGACCGAATAGATCAAATTATAAATACTCTAATTTTAAATTATATACATTTTACACATATCTTAAAAATTATAATCATAATTTTTAATTTTTAATTGAATTTATACACTCTTAGTACTCTATATATCACCTTACTTTAATTATATTTTAGATTTTATAATTTTTGGTTTAAAATTTTAATACAATTTTATTTTTGAAAGAAATTTGGTCCGTTCGATCCAAAATCGGACCGAACCAAATTATTTCAGTTCGGTTCGGTCCGATTCATATTACAATTTCGGTCCGATTTACAAAAAAATGATAATTCGATTTTTCGATCTATTCGGTTCAGTCTGATTTTGGACTGAACTGGCCGAGTGCTCGGTCTAAGTTGAATGCAATGATCATATCTTAATATATATGATGAAATTTTGAAAGTTGGGACACTGATACGTTCTCATTTTCGTTTTCATCCCAAATTTCACACTATCCATCTCTTATGCTTTAAACCGAGTATTTTTGTTCTTTTAACACGAATTAAAAGATAGGATGTCTCACACTTAAAGGTAAATTAATATACATATATATCAGACTTGTAATTGATTATTAAGTTTTTATTTTTGTCATGCATTAATGATATATTTATTTTCACTAATTTGTATCTTCATTTTCCTCTAATTCTTTTATAATGATTATTTATTTAAAAGTGTGTGTTAAATCTCTTGTTTGTATACATGTACCTTGATATGCGCAAGTTAAATTTAATAATTTAATTTCTTCCCACAAATTCATGATTAAAAATTTAATTTCTTGAATATAAAATTCATTTTTAATTACAATACTAGCACGCCCCGATTTTAAACTCGTGACCTTTTTTAAGAAATTCAAAAGTTCGAACTAATATATCAACACAATCACCCGTTAACGATATATTTTATTATTGATAAAGGTAATTTGCTAACAATTATTTGATTTTTTTTGTTGCATTTTTTTAACTTCCCTTTTTCTAATAATTTGTATTTCAATATTTATTTTAAATTTTATCTTTTTGAATTTTTTATTCACGTATTCAATTATTATATAAAAAAATTATTTTTTTTTGAAATATTTATATATTATAAATTATGATTTACCAAACATTTGAACTAACTTATAAGTAATTTATACGAAAATTTATTTAAATACTTAAAAGAATTACAAATAACTTATAAGTTATCATGTTCATATCACGCCTGTTTTCATCTTTAAATCATAAATTTCATCTTTTAACAAATTTCAAAATATCCCATATTTCTTATCAAATATCGAGTTCTCTAACAGAAATCTGGAAAACCTACGTTTTCATCTCATTTCAACTTTTCTTTCACATTCCATGTTTGGCTTAAATCTTTTTCGGAACTTATATTTAAGGGGTTTTGACTAAAAATTTATTAAAAGAATCCAAACAAACTCTCTTTATGATCTCCCCTTACTTTTTGTTCCTTGATCACGTCAACATTGATCAACTTTTGTTGCACCCCCAATGAAAACTACCATAAAAACCATGCGAGGCCCGGACTATTCAGTGTTTTTAAATAATATTTAAATGTTATTATATTATTTTGAACGTAAATATTATATTTTATTCTTTGACAAAATATGTAAATATAAAATATAATATTTGCAACGTAATAGCATTAATAATAATAATAATAATAAGTACTATGTTTTAAAAAAAAATTATGGATCAAAAATATATTTGAACTGGTTTTTCTATTTTCAAATTGGTTAGGATATAAGGTCATTATCATATTATCTATATGTTCAAAATTACATTCGAAATAGATAATGAAATTTTTAGATTTTAAATATATTATACCACATTAAAAGTATTTATAATTTATTGTTGAAAATTATTAAATTATTTCATATAATATAACATGATTTTGATAAAAACATGTTCTTAATATGTGAATTAAGATATCCTAAATCGTGATTAGATGAAAATACGTGACATGTGTTATTTTATTTTTATTTCTTTTTTAGCGTAGATTTGGCGTCATAATTAAGTGATACATGATGGGACATTTCATAAACATAGTCTTTTTTAACATATGTTACACACACTTTATATAAATAGAAGTTTGAACATATGTTGTATGTAAAAAAAACTCATACATAATTTTATTATAGAAGTATAACTGAACTACTAACCTTATAATTATATCCAAATTTTTTTTGATACTTTTAATGTGGTTTATCCTTTTAATTTTCATATCAACTATATAGTACTTCAATGTCTTAGATTTTTATTGTTAATTTAAAATATTAGAAGATTATTACTTTGATACAGTATGTTATAAAATTGACTCATTATAAAAATTTAATTTTTTATCATTAGTTTTCTAAGCTTCATGATTAAGACTTTTAATGATTTTCATGTAATTGTTATAAACCAAATCTCAAATAAACGATTTTCTACAATTTCAAATAGCAAAAAGATAGTAGATATGAGTTAGGCCCTATGAAATTCATAAAAACATGAAATATTTAGCTAAATTAGTTGTGTAGTTACTATTTTAGCTTTGAGCAAACTCACTTTTTTAAATACTTTTTGATACTCGTATTTCTGGGGGTGAGCAATGTAGCATATCATGTTCAATTGTTAAAATGTAGCATATCATGTTCAATTGTTAAAGATCAAATCAGATATTCAATATTCTGAATTATGAAAAAACTATTCTTGTTCAAGTTCTCTTTAATCAGATATTAATTTTAACCATGTCGCATGAGATTATCCGGTTCAGAATTAATTTTTTATTTTTAGTTTAATTTGTAAATGATGAATCAATTTAATTGTAGTTTGATTCATTTTTTAATTGATATGTTATATATTGATTGACGATATATTATAAATGATAGTTTTAAGACTTTAATATAAGTAACTTATTTATTTATTTTATTTTATTTTAACCAAGTAAAATTTATAACTCAATTCTTTTAGTAGGTCTTGTCGAATCCCACGAGAGAAGAATTTATGATTATACCTCATGAGTCAGAGCCTGTCGCTTAAATGCGGTTTACCTTGGTTCACCTAATTTGCAGGCTATTGCGTGAGCCCGTAGGGTTTACCCAGTGCACACCCGAAGGGTAGCGGTTGCGGGTTACCTAACATAAAAAAAAATTGTAATCTCTTTATAAATCACCTTTTTATAATAAAAAAATGTAATATGATATAGTCCATGTTCAAAGTCCATCAATTTTTCCTTTCAAAGATGCTTACTGAAATTTTAATTTTTGTGCTTAATTAATTCGTCACATTCATGACTTAAAGTTTTTATAATATTGTATTGGTACTCGTTTAAACTATTAAGTTAGATTTGAATTCGTTCATTTTTATTCGAAATGGGTTATATCTGAATCATGGTTCGAGCCCAATTATTCAGATTCTTTTTCAATTTAAAATTCATTAACGTGAATTATAAATTTGTAGGTAGTAATCTACATTTAAACAATACATGAGACTTACCTGAAATAATAACTTGATCTCGAATAAATAAGATATTAAAGAGAATATAAATACAACAGTCTTAATGGTTAATGCTTTTTAATAACAAAGTGAATTCTTATGTAACTCAAATAGTTTATGTGGTGTTTTTACATTCAAGAGGTCTTGGATTCAATTCTATAACTCAATTCTTTTAGTAGGTCTTGTAAATATTTTTTATTATTATTTGGTTGACTTTTGATTAAGAATATAGAATTCCCCTAAATTCACCTTTAAATTATAGGTTACAATATTTCAAATTCATATATCATCAATATTACATCATTTAGATATATTTTCTGACACCAGATTTGATGTCTTTCTCATTATTGTTATATCTATAATTTTTTTTAAAAGATTTAGTTACACGTCGAATTCTGAATTCATAAATTTAAAATAAAAAATAATTTAAATAAGAATATTCTTTCAGTTACCTTATTTAGTGTTCTCCAAAAAATTGTAATCTCGTTATAAATCACCTTTTATAATAAAAAATGTATGATATAGTCCATGTTGAAAGTCCATCAATTTTTTCTTTCAAAAATGTTTACTGAAATTTTAATTTTTGTGCTTAATTAATTCGTCACATTCATGACTTAAAGTTTCTATAATATTGTATTGATACTCGTTTAAACTATTAAGTTAGATTTGAATTCGTTCATTTTTATTCGAAATGAGTTATATCTGGATCATGGTTCGAGCCCGATTATTCAGATTCTTTTTCAATTTAAAATTCATTTACACGAATTATAAATTTATAGGCAGTAATCTACATTTAAATAATATATGAGACTTAACTGAAATAATAACTTGATCTCGAATAAATAAGATATTAACGAAAATATAAATACAAAAGTTTTAATGTATGTGGTTAATGCTTTTTAAGACTTACCTGAAATAATAATTTGATCTCGAATAAACAAGATATTAAAGAAAATATAAATACAAAAGTCTTAATGTATGTGGTCAATACTTTTTAACAATGAAGTGAATGCTTGTTTAGCTCAAATGGTTGATGTGGTGCTTTTACATTGGAGAGGTTTTGTTTTCAATTCTTGTGAATGCCAATATTTTTATATACGAGGAGGAGTTAGGTTCAGAGTTAGTTGTCCTGCTATTATATAGATAAAGGATGACAACTATACATCTTTAACACAGGGTATTATTATTAATTAATCGAATTTTCTCCCATATTTATGTTCATCTTAATCTCGTAATTAACGTAGAAATAAAATATTGGTCCGTACTTAAATGCATCAATGCATGCCATGTCAGTTTCAAAACATTATACTACCAGTAGTACAATACTGACAATGGTAGTAGCAGTCACCACTTAGTTTTCACATCAAACAAAAATTTGTATGCAGTCTTTGAATTTAGGCCACAAAGTCCCACTCCCCAAGGCATCAAACAAGCCAAAGCCAAAGGTTGTGAAAAAGGTTTTGATGCCCTGCCACACCCGTTGCAGTAATAACCAAAGCAGTATTAACCGGGTCAAGGGACTCAGAAGATCTTTCTACTAGTAATATATTTTGATAGATTGAGTAGAGAAATGGAGAGATTTGAGAGAGAGAGAGGGGACATGCTCATGGGTCGTCAGTTGTGATGTAAGAAGTGCATGAGCCTTCTAGCTAGGGGTGTACAGACGAACCGCTCAATCGCATCCAACTGATCAACCGCTCGCAACCGAACCGCATTTGCGGATAATCGCGAAATGCGGGTTGGTTGTGAATTTAAATTTTAAAAACCGCTCATTCGCGATTTGGATGCGGTTTTAAATTTTTAAAAATCGCAAAATCGCAACCGCAACTCGTAACATATATTTATAATAAAATATATTTACAAAAATGTAGTTGATATCATATAAATTAATAAGTATAAATATTTATTAACTAATCTTAGGTTAATGTTAAGATTTCGTTCATAAGATTCACAATCATTATAAGATATATAACCAAACAAATGAAAAATGTAATCAACATGTAATTTTTTTTATCCTTTTCTTTTTTCTTTTCTCCCACCTCCACATTTTTTGTATGTTTTTAACATCCTTACTCCACACGGAACATTAGTTTATATTTTATTTTTGAATGTAATTTATCACGTAATTTAAATTTCAATTTATTAATATTCCGAATTTACTTTTTTGCAAATTATTAATTATTTTAAAAGAAGCGGTTGAACCGCAAACCGATCCGCAATAACCGCAAATTCGCAACCGCAAATGATGCGGTTAACCGCAACCGCATTTGCGGTTGTGGATGACAATTTTTTCAAACCGCTCTTCGCGGTTTAGTTCGACTTTTACCCCAAAACCGATCCGATCCGAACTGCGTACACCCCTACTTGCGGTTGTGGATGACAATTTTTTTAAACCGCTCTTCGCAGTTTGGTTCGACTTTTACCCCAAAACCGATCCGAACCGCGTACACCCCTACTTCTAGTTGTAAACCTACTCTCTTCTAATTTTACTCTCTACTTTTATCCTTCTTTATACTAACAGTAGTACTCCCTATACGTTTCCTCTTTTAACTTTCGGTACTGTTCACGGTAAACGATTGACTACTAATTTACGTCTAATCTATAATATCAAACATAGTCATGCGTGATCTCGTTGGATTCGTATTTATCAGTACTTTAATACAGTGAAATTTTTATATTTAATACTAATACAAATTTAAAGATATTAACGATCAAAAGTGTGCATTGACAAACGTGTTCAACACAAATAGAAAATATTTTTAGGTACGGAAGGAGTACTATATTTTATTTATAGCCGAGATAACTCAATCTGGTTTTCCATTATTCCAAGATAACTCAAACTCAAACCATGTCTACAAACTCCTACCGCCTAACAATACCACTAAAACAAACACCCAATCTGGTGCAGGCTTCTTCTCCATCAACTGGCCTTCTTTCATCTTCCATGGACTTGTTTCAATACTTGGCCACTGAGCTCGAGAAACAAAGAGCAGAGATTGATTCTTATCTCCAGATTCAGGTCAGTTCCTATATAGGCCTTTTTTGGTTGATTGTTAAAAGTCATACTATTAATTTTCTCATTAAGTCTTATCTAATTGTTTTGGGTTCAGAATGAGAAACTGAGGTTGGTTCTTCAAGAAGAAACAAGGCAAAGAGGGATGGTTCTACAAAAATATGCATCAAAGCTGATGAGTTTTATTAAGCAAAAGGAGAGTGATTTGGCCGTGGCAAATATGAGAAGAATGCAGCTTCAACAAATCTTGATAAGATCAAACATGGAAGCTATAGCATGGAAAAGCAAGGCACTTGAGAATGAATCTTCAGTAATGAACCTAACCAACAAAATCAATCAAAAATCTGTTCAAGATGAACGATCATACTGTGGGTCCTCCTCTTTGACTAAGAAAAACAATTGCAAAGTATGTAACTCGAGCGGCAGATGCGTTATTTTGTTTCCATGCAGGCATTTGTGCTGCTGCAAAGCTTGTGAAGCTCATCTTGTGTTTTGTCCACTCTGTCAAACTGTGAAAGAAGAAAGCATGGAGACTTTCTTGGGCTAAAGGAAGAACAAGTTAAAAAGCTGCAACATCTCTTTTGTTTCTCTCAGAGTACCGAACTACTAAACCTTCTTTCTATTTCCTTTTTGTTGAATGGGGAATTTTTGGCACTATTTTAAAGAAAGAATGTAAAGATGGAGGTAAAAATGAATGTAAAGAAAGAATCTTTTGGTTTTTGTTTAGCTATTTCGGGGTTTTGTCTGTTTGAGCCATCAAGTATTGAGTACCAGTGTCCAGTAGTACATATAGTTTTTGTTTTAGCAGCAGCCTTAAAACGTCTCGCAGAAAACATATCCAGCACTCAGTACAACTATTGAGTACCAGAAAAATTGTTTAAAAATAATAAGTATTGTATAGGCTCTAGTGTTCGACTATGAATTATTGCTGTTATATTAGTAGAGATGCACAAAAGGCTCACCGGGCCGGGTTTTAACCGGGTCGGGTTTTAACCGAGCCTTTAAAAACCCGGACTTTGATCGGGCCGGGCTTTTCGGGCTTTAACTTTGACCGGGCCGGACCGGGTCGGGCTTTCCGGAAATGTCAAAGCCCGTTTAGGCCCTCGAAGCGGGACTAACCGGACATTTTTTTCGGGCCGGATCGGATCGGACCGGATTTTTTTCTAATTTAAATCGGATCGAGTATTATCAGAGATTCCGAAGAATACATGTGTTAGCAACTAAATCATCGTAAAAATGTATTAGTTTACATGGAATATTTTATGAAAACATTATTTCGTTGAAAACATTTAAGTTCGGCAAAAAATAAACATGTTTATATAATAATACTAATACTAATATTATCAGAAAGTGTGGAAAGCTATATGTAAGCTACAATGCTACTACCAGCAAATAGAGAGCTGTGATTGAAATCTTTGTTCAAACAACTCCATCTTGTAACATAAATTTTCTTCTCACTTGGCCCTATCAAGCACTTTTAAGTTCATTTAACATTTTCCCCACTCCTCTAGATTTGTCCATGGAAGGCCTATACTTTCATTTCTTTATTTGTTTCGTCAAATAGATGGTGCTTTCAAATTTCTAAAAATTCATTGTTCATGTTTCATGCATGTTGTTTATTTTACAAGGGAGTTGTTGAATATGCATTTTTATTTTAAATTAGTCCATTTTTATATATTACATTGTTTAATTTGTGATTTCATCTAAAGAAAATTTCATTTTGATCTATATTCAAAACAAGAATAAGATCACCTCTGACAAAGTATTAAATCAAATCCTCAACCTTCCATACAGAAAGCACATTAGGGATAACACGCGAGCTATGTTACATTTTAATTTTTCTTGCGTAACTCATTGGTGGAGTGAAGTGTTTTTTAAGTTGTTCAAGGCGATTTTGTTAAAAACTCGAACATCTACCTCATTGATATCGAACCCCGGGTTACACAAATCTCAGACTGAAATTCGAGACTTTAGTACTTGATTGTAATTAATGAAGCCAAGATTCAACCAGTTGAAGGACTAATTGCTGCATCACAGACAATTGGTTCTTAATTACTTTGTTGCTCGAGTTCATTTCTTCTGGATCAAATATATGAAGTATATAGGAAAATTGCAGCATTACATGAAGAGTACAAGTCTAGCTTCATAAAACTGCACCAAGTCACCAACATAAAAATTTGTAGTCATGGAAATATTAGAAAAGCACTTGGGGAAACATCAACTAGAAGAAGAAGCTGTGGATGTGGGTTTGGAGAATATGATCGATAAGGGTCCCATATCCTTTTTCGGTGGGGTGAAAACTATCCCAGAATAGATATTTAGAGTAATCTACGCATGCATGTTTGGCCCATTTGGGTACATAACAAATAACAATGCTACCTCTAATTTTACAGCATCCTCCATCCACAACTTCAATTCCTAAAGCATAAATTCATAACAACAATAACACCGCGGGTAGAAAACTTGTCTAAGTGTTCCGGAGTAGATTTAAGTTTAGAGTGAGTCCGATAATCTATAAATAATAACATAAGCCGGAACTAATCATCGGTCGCTTAAGAAACAAAATTTTACTCGTACGCTCTCTTTTACACTTAAGAATTTACATTAGTCGTGTACGTACTCTCGGCTCCATCATAGTCAAGGTAGAGGTTTCACATCAAGAAAAGCTGAAATCACAAGTCACAGGACAAGTTCTGATACTGGGAAAAGAATAAGTTCTGCTACTGGTAAAATGATAAGTTCTGATGAACTTTTAGATCTTGATGAGAAAATGTCAAGACAGTTATTTCTTCAGGAAAATCCAGGAATGGACTTGGAGAGTTTAATGGAAGAAGAAGCCAGACTTAAATCAGAGAAAGTCACATCTAAATCTGAAGCTTCTGGTAAAAAGCCACTTCCAAAAATCAAAGGCATTGTGATCAAAGAAAGGACACATACTGAAGCAACATTGGCTAAATCACAACCGCAGATAGATCCAAGATCCAAGGGTAAAGAAAAGGTTGGTGAACCTATCAAGGTTTATGTGCCTCCTGAGGATGAAGAAATTACTGATGAAAAGGATGATCTTGCTCTGACTTCAAGAAAAGTTCTTAAAACAACCTCTGACATGGCTCAAGTTGTTCAGAGTCAAGATAAAGTAAGTTCTGATATTTCAAAGAAGCAAGTAACCTCTGACACAGCTCAAGTTAACTTGATATCAGAAGATAGACCAAAGACACTCCTACCAGGATTCACTAAAGCAAAACAGACTCAACCTTTGAAGACTGCTGCAAGTGGTTTTGAAGCAAGAGTAGTTACTGGAAAGGAAGCAAGAGATACAACTGGATTGGGAAGTGCTGATGAAAGAAGAATACATAATACTACCAATGATCCAACTTCCTTGAGTGAACCAGGTATTGGAGCAACTCCTGAGAGATTGAATCAACTGGAATCTGTACAAATGGTTTACCATACCTACTTGAAAGAACACATCTTGTTGTACTTCATGACAGATGGTAGGGTTTATCGTATAAGGCAAAATGCCATTCCATTGAAGTATTTTGAAGAATTGGAGCATGTATTATTCTTACTTCAAGTGGATGACAGATTGACAGGATTTGCTGCAAACTATTTGAAGGATCAGATTCAGAGACAGAAAAGGCTTTATTCTGTTAAGTCTGACAGCACATATGTTCCAAAATACAGAGATCACAAGGGTGATATAGTTGAAATGAAACCCAACACTGCTAAAATTATAACTACCTTTCTAGGTTACAGGGCTGTGGAATTCAATTTTGAGTCTGATAAAGCTTATTTAATCAGACTGGATCAGGATATAAGAAAAGCAAAGATTAATGATCTCAGGGTTGCAATCTTTCAAATTGGTGAAGATAATGCAGAGCTTAAAGATGCTAAAAGGAGGATGATTGATGAACTTAGATATGCTGAGAGATGTTTGTTGAAGAACTATCTCAGAACAACTCCTGATATCAGAGAGATCAGAAGATGAAGCCAAGTCAAGATCTACAACTGATTAAATTATGATATTTGTACAGACTGAAGATGTTATCAGAAGTTAAATGTTGGTAAAGCTTTAAGGACTGTAAGTTGTAGTTATCTAGTCTAATTCTCATGCATTTGTACTTAATGTTTTTGACATCATCAAATATCTGTTAAACTTGTATATTATGCTAATTTACAAGTTGGGGGAGATTGTTAGATATATTTGATAATGTCATGGCTGATATGATTTATGTTTAGTTTTCAGATCTTACTTAACAGGTCAAATCAGTACTTAACTGGGAATCAGTACTTATACTGGAAGTCAGGACTTAAGGATATCAGTACCTATATTATCAGGAGATAATCATCAAAAGTTGGATATCAGAACTTAAGTGCTGAAGGACGATCAGATAAGGACAGTAGCTGATTAAAGGAAAGAAGATCGAGATAAACATAAGAAGAGATATGCATGAAGAAGGAATTCTATGAAGAATAGAATACTTGGAAGAAAAGATATCTGATTGATATATTTTAGGAAGCAAAATTATATTCCATATCAATTAGCGGTTATCTTGTAACTGTGTAGTATATAAACACATACATAGGGTTTACACTATAAGTGTTATCATTATTCGAGAAGATTATTCATTGTAACCCTAGCAGCTCTCGTGATATTTGTTCATCACTGAGAGGTAACAGTTCTATACTGTAACAGAGTTTATTGTTTCAATAAAGTTTGTTTTCTGTTACTTAAGATATTAAAGTTTGATTTGATTGTATTTTACACTGTATTCACCCCCTCTACAGTGTGTGTGACCTAACATATAATAGTCACTTAGATTACTAGAGAGGTTTCCATCATCCATATCTTCTTCAAAGAGCATTTCAGCTTTAGACTTTGGCTCTGTAGCAGTTATGTCTAGCTCTTTGTAGTCACTTACAACAAGCATAATGGTTTTGAGCAATTCAGAATTCTTGCTATCAACTGTACTAGCACCATAGATGATTTTCCTTTGTTCTTGATCCATTTCATATGTTTTCATCTTACCATACAGCTTCTCAAGCGTCATGGTCTCGAAGTCAGCATGTTCATGTACAAATGAAGTTTTATTCTCTAAGTGTGAGGCAAGGTCAGCATGAACTTCTTGTTGACTTCTCTTTGAGGATAATTCTTACCATGTAAACCCAACTCATCTAATAATATATTTTATTAGTTTCAGGGTATTAAAAGACAGTGGAAATAATATAAAAACTGTAAAACCAGAAAAATCCGAAACCTTCTATAGGATCCATGCGAAAAAATAACATTTAATTCATGGATGAGATGTTTACCTTACGAAGTTTTATGATTATGGTTGTCTAATGGAGGTCCTTTCTTGAAAATATCACCACTCATCCTCCCTGCGCGATCTACGTCGTAAGGTATCCACACGAAACTCGGTACGGAGGAGGCATGTACTAGTACCAGAAATTGAAATCGTTCTTCTTCTTCTTCTTCTTCCTCTCTCTCTCTCTCTCTCTCTCTCTCTCTTCGATGCTAGGTTTTTTGTTAGAAAAAGGTAGATCACTCAATCAACCTTAAAGTGATTATATATGAGAGAGATATATAAATGAATTCTAACTCTAATCTAAATTAGAGTTATTAAAAAAATGAAATTCCTAGTTACTATCTAATTAAGTCTTACTTAATCATCAATCAGCTGAATTTTGATTTTAATATTTATAAAATTTGAAATTCATTTATTCTATTAATTAAGTCTGACTTAATTAATAATAAATAATTCAAATTTCCTATTTAATTCAAATCCGTATTTAAATTAAATATTCCTCCAAGATTTCTTTGTGCGGCCTTATATGTTATAAACAATGTGTAGCATCTAGTAATACATCAGTGCTACCCATGTAATAATAATAAAATCGGTGATCGATTAAACCTTTCGTGAATAATGTATAATATAATATAATCCCTTTAACCATAGATTATAAATTAAACTCAAGGCATGTTATGTGTAATCCTTTTCATAATTTAATCCATGTATCATTAATTAATGAGTAGACTATCATTTGAAATCAACATTTGAGCGCGGAGCCACGCTTTCTTTAGTGTAGCTCACACAATAGGCCAATAATATCCCTCCAAAATAGGAGGGTTAAATCCTTTATAGATCATTTATATTTCTCATATGATTCCTAATATACCCGAAGTCTACTTTTATAATTATTCGGTCAAAGACAAATTTTAATGTAAATATATTAATCATCGAATAGAAATATAATGATTTCAAGTTTAAGGACCATTATATCATTATCATTGTGAGAATTACTTATGGCATAACAGACTTGTAAAATCTCACATTAGGTCTATCCAGCACCATTTATATAACACCCCCAGATCCGGGGTCGGGGATCCGGGTTGTCACGGTCTCCATTTCCATTAATAACACTTAACTTACATCAAAAATAAATAACTGCATGATATGACCACGCAATAATACACAATCCACCACACGTTATAGTCCCAGAGATGAAATTGGGATAAGTATCAGTCATAAGATCCACAAGTTATAAGTTATTTAAAACCCAAAATGATTTGTTAATAGGTTTATATATTTCTTTCCATTATCTTACACAAGTCATAATTATAAATAAGTTTGATTCCCAAAAGCTGAAAGCCTGGTCTACAGGTAATTCTACCTCTGCAGCAATAACGGCTATGATCTCAGCGGGTAGTCACGTGGCGTTTCCCATGGAATTGCGTAAGGTGCACTTGAGTATGGCCATCTTACTTAGCTGTTGTTGTGTGATAAATAAATAAAGCAAGAGTGAGCAACACAGTCCACACGATAATATATAATTGATCTACAATGCAAAATATCTTTATCATAATATTTCTGAAAATCTTTGTCATGCATAATATAACAAGGTCTCAATATATTTTAAAAGATGAAGTTATGAGGTACTTCAATATATATCTTGTTCGCAAAATCCCTAAAACTTCTTTTCTGCAAAGTATAAACAATGTTTCAAATATAAATCATATAGATGGAGTTACAAGGTGATTCTGTATATATCATTTTCATAAAACCCCCGAGGGCCTTTCTTCCCTCAAGTAAAAACAAGTCTCAGAATATCATTTACAATATGAAGTTACGAGATACTTCATTTTCAAAACATCATTTTGAACGCTTGACCCTGCCAACACTCATCGATCACCCAGCCGTAGCTTTCCAATTGGGGTGCTCTCGATAATGTCACATAAAAGAAAATATCCAATCTGGATGATGAACTACTTTTTGGAGTATCACTGTGCCAGGTTGTGCAATTTATAATGATCACTCTGTTAGGAGCAATTGATGATATCAAACAGAAACTATCAGAAGCATCGACGGATGATGATTACAAACATCAACGGATGATGACGAAATACATCAACAGATGATGTTGACATCAACAGATGTTGATATTCGACGGATGATGATTTTGACGGATGATGATGTCAACGGATAATGAAATCAGTATTTATCACATCAGTTGATCTTCAAAGAGGAAAAGGAAATATGAACTTCAAGGCGGTGAAGGACTTTATCTCAAAAGCAATAATATAGGTTTCTTTGTTGTTAATAGAATATGATTCCTTATACATTGGTAGTTGTGCTCTATATGAAGCATATATTAGGTTCATGCTATAAACATTACGACATTATTATATCTTTCGCATAACCTAGGAGCTCTCAAGGATATTTGTTCATCCTTTCGAGAGAGTACATGTATAATAATTTTTTATCATATTATATAAAAACTGTTGATTCTGTTGAAGCTTTGTCGAATTGATTATACTAACTGTATTCACCCCCCTCTACAGTTGGTTAAGGGCCTAACAATTGGTATCAGAGCTTGCTGTGGACATACAAAAATTTTAAGATCTGACGATTAATCAACCATGTCGGGCAAAGGAAAAGAAGAAACACAGAATCTGGATCTGAAGCCACAACCCCCAGCCACATCACAGATAAGCAGCAACATGAGTAAGTATAAAGCATTCAAGGTGTCCATCCTGAAGATACATGAATATCCAATCAAGCTGTCTTGGTTGCAGGAGAACTAGAGAAGATGATAGACAAAGACAGGATGGACTACTCTTCTGAAGATATCTCGTCTATTATGAAAGATGCTAAAGTTCGACATATCTTGTACAACAGTCTTGATAGTGTTATGTCCAATAGAGTCATTGGATGTAAAATGGCTAAAGAGATATGGTATGCTTTAGAAGTAAAGTGTCAAGGTACATCCGCCATCAAGAAGAACAGGAGGACAATACTTACTCAAGAATATGAGCACTTTGACTCAAGGGACAATGAATCCTTAACTGAGATCTATGACAGATTTCAGAAGTTGCTGAATGACTTATCCCTTGTCGACAAAGAATATGATTTAGAAGACTCAAACCTGAAGTTCCTACTTGCTCTCCCTGAAAAGTGGGACTATAAGGTCACATCAATAAGGGATAACTATGAACTTGATAAAACACCTCTAGATGAGATCTATGGAGTTCTGAAAACTCATGAACTAGAATGGAGCAAAGGAGCAAGAGGAAAAGATCAAAAGCTAGACCAGTTGCACAGTTGCACTCAAAGTTGTGAAGAAAAGCTACTCTAAAGGAAAAGCCATGATTTCTAAGTCAGATACTGAATCATCAAATTCTAATGATGACCCAAATCCTGATACTAAATCAGATACTGACAGTAATCACAACAACAATGAAGATATGAATCAAATGGTTGCCCTGCTGGTTAAAAGTTTCAAGAAGATGGTCTACAAGAACTTCAGGAAAGGGAGAAGATTTTCCAGAAATGGTTCCAGTTCCTCAAACTATGATAAGAGGAACAACAGAAGAGATACTGATTGGAAGGAAGCTAGATCTGAAAAACCTGACAAGTCAGAAGAGAGTGTTACAACTTTGATGGACTTGGACACTTTGCAGCTGACTGCAGGAAGCCCAGAGCTGAGAACAAACAAGCTTTGATATCAAAGAAAAGAAACTGGGATGATTCATCAGACTCGGATGATGGGATCAATTATGTTCTCATGGCGAATGCTAATGTGAGGCCGACAATACTGAATTAGAGGTACCTTAGTCTACTCTTGCATTTAGTACTGGTGATGTCTATGAATTAAGATTATTTCTTAAGTCTCTGCATGTTAGATTTAGGGATCAAACCTTAGAGAATAATAGAATCAAGAGTGAAAACTCTGTGCTTAAGAAAATAAATGATTACCTATAAACTGAGTTGCTTTCCATGCTAGAAATTTAAAAATAAAGAGATAATGCTGTTTATGTTAAAGAAAAATTGTTAGAAAAATATGCTTATCTAGAAAAGGAGCTAACTAAGGAGAGAGAAGTCATTAGACTTTGGACTAACTCAGGAAAGACAACCCAGGAAATCTTGGAAAATGGCTATTGGGGATCAGGATGAGGATATTCAGCTAGATCTACATCTGATAAGAAAAATGGAGAAGAAACTGAGAAAACAGAACCAATAAAAACTGATTGTCAGGTCAAATTGAACAAGGTTCAAATAAAGACCATTAAGTTTAATCAAAGTGCTAATAATTTCAATCAATCCTTGAGGAAGGTACTACCTCAGCACCAAGATCAAACTTAACTATTGAAAAGAGTGAACAAGTTCACACAAATATAGTAAATATTGGTTCAATGACTCAGAAACGGCTTAAGCAAAAGCTGAAGGATGTACACATGAAAGACAAGAGGAAAAGGTCTAGGAAAAATAGGAATGGAAAGGTAGGTGTTAATAAGAATGGAAATTATGTGACTCCTCCTAATGTACCTAGGAAAACCTGTTCAAACTGTGGTAGCACTAATCATCTTACTAATTCTTGCAGGAAGAATAAAGAGATAAAAGTTATTCCTTCTAAATTAGAGTTTAGGAATAGAATAGCTAGATATAAACCACAAAATCCTTGTTCTCATTGTGCCAGTGTTTGGCACTCTATTTATACATGTAAATAGTATCACAATTTTTATTATAATTTTTATAAACTGAAACCCTCTTTAGTTAAAGCAAAATCTGTTTTTGCATGTATAAATACTGATATTAAGAATGTTAACATATATTCTGATATGAAGTGTAACGCCCTCCAGACCCGGGGTATAAGTCTGGGGGTTACTAGCTAATCACCAAACCTGTACAATCTGATTAACAAATAATAAAGAAACGAATCTAACCCCTTTAACATTAACCAGGAGCTTTTTAGGTTGAAGTATGAAAACAAGAACTACTAACTACTTTTATTACAAACCAAATTCAAAATCTCACAAACTCTCTTTATTACAAACCGTTGTCTAATCCATTTTAAACTAAGTTCATCTTTTATTCAAACACACACACACACTAACTAACTACACACCACCTGTTCGGGAAACTCAAAGCTTTCTGCCTGGATTGGGATCAACACCTTGGGTATGAGAGGATCCCGAGGCTTGACCCGCTTCTTTACCACTCGAGTCCTAATGGGTTTCATATTCCTTCTTAACTGAAAACAATAAGTTGAATAACAACAAAAAGGGTGAGCCAAAAATTTGCTCAACAAGTCCGCAAAATATAAACAGTGTTAAAGCAATTTAAATGAATCTGTAACCCCAGTATATCTGCAAAGATATCACCCCGCGAGAATAGAAAGAAGGCCATTATTGGCGAATACAAACGATCTAAACTGGACTCAAGTTCGCATCTATACCCTGCTGATCAGCCAGGATATAGTGCAGATCTATATCTCACTATATAGATCTCGTCGGGCACCCAGGAACTATGGCCCATCTCAAGGATCCGATTATATCCCGGTCCTTAGGATTAAGTAAACTTAATCCCCAAAGTATTATTATCCAGTCCCTGGAATAGCAACCCGAATAATCGGTATGCTTTGATATATTCTAATCACCAGAATATATCAATAATTGTGAGTAACAATTGGAATATGAACAATGAATTCAATTGAAAAGAATAAATCAAGAATCGAAATGAAATATGAACAAGAGAATCAAAAGAGTGCAAGCGTGATAAAAAACTGAAGATAATATCACTATTCTGAAAAATAGAATAGGGGAGAAACTTGCCTTCTGCGCGACTCACTGTAATTAAATCACTTTCGTCTATCACCTACTCGACCTGCCTTGCTGGCTTAGCTTCTATTAGCAAAATAGACTGGTTAAGTCATTTTGTATTTCAATTGCATCTTGAATCGACTTCATTTCGTTCCTATTATCTACCCATACGCTTATGACTGACTTGTATATTATATATAAGCAAGTAAGACTCGATTAACCATATAATACACATAAGCACATAATCATTTTTATAGTTAAAATAATTTTTAGAATCAAAATCGACTCGCTGATTGCTCCGCTGATCACCATCTGCTTCATTTCCCATTTTTCCGGAATTTTTCGGATTTGTCTCGGTACGCATTTCGACTGATAATCAAGCAAATAATAAAGTCAACTAATTTCTAGAAGAAATTAGGCTTTAATATTATGTTTAATAAAAAGAATTCATTTTTCCTGAGTCAAAGGGCTTTCGTTTCCCTTAAATCGGACTAACGGTCTAATTAATATCAATTAAACACTGATAATTCAATTTATTATTCAATTATAAATAATTATTACAAATTTTTAAATCCTAAAATAATTTTTAAATAATTGTTTAAGAAAAATCAAAGTCAAAAATATTTTTTCTATAATTTTTGGAGTTAAAATGAATATGTTATGATTCATTGAAAGTTATTTGATTAACTATCAAAATAATTAATCATTTTTAAATAACAATAATTAATAAATAACTAATAAATAATTAATAAATAATTACTTAATAATCTAAAATAATTAATTCCTAATTATTAGGATTAATCACAATTTATTACAAATATTTACAACTTATTATTATTTATTTGATTAGATCGATTATTTACAAATAAATAATCGATACAATCAACTGATACGATAACTATCGAATAAATAAACTATTATTCGAATCAGAATTCAATTCACCAACCAATTACTCGTATTTCTACGAGTTACTCACCCTTCTCGTATGATTACTAACATATTACGGGTTTTATTACAATTTATACGATTTAAATCAACTATCTGTATTCAATTATTCGTTACGAATAATTATTACGGTATTTTACGAATAATTAACTATCGTACGAATAATAATAATAATTGAACTTATCGTTCAATTACCCGTATAATTACGAGTCAATCGTTTTATTCCCCTAATTATCAAATATTTTCTCGTAATATTCGATAAATCTTAATCTTTAATTATTAACTATTTATTTAACTATTGAATAATAAATAAATAAATAGATAAATAATTAGATAAATAATTAAATAGTTAATTAAATAACTAAATTCAAATTTATAAATTAAGAAAATAATTCAGAAACTATTAATAATATTTTTCAGAATTTAAACTAATTTTTAATTGATTTTTAGAATTAATAAAAACTAACTTTGATTTTATAAAATATAATTAAATAATTAAAAATCCAGAAACAAAAATCAGGTTATTGAATTATGGTATTGAAGATCAAACCCGGGTCGTACACCGGGTCGAAACCGGGTCGACCACGGGTCGCCAAGAACAGTCGCCCGACTGCCCAGAATCCGGCACCGAAGTCTGTTTCCGGCGAGGCTCGTTCGTAGCCACTACGTAATGATTTCGCATCGTTCTAACTACCAACACGTTCCCCTCAGCTCCATCGTCACAACCACCCGCTCTGCAACCACCGACGATAGCCCCGTCGTCTCCCCCGGCCAAAAATGAAGCTTTTCCGGCGGGTTAAATCGGAAAAACGGGTCTTGCAAAAACAAAAACCAAATTCGATGATTCGAGTGTCAAATCAAAGCTTAAACCATTTACAATCGATCCCCAACCATCACAACAATCACAGATCAATCAAAAATTCAGAAAATTAAAAACAAAATCGTCAAAATTTTAAGAATTCGTTCACTACTTTCAGGGAATCGTTTGGTCTAAATATATAATTGAATCGATTGTACAGAACCTAAAGAAGCTATATCAAGCATCAATCATAAACAATAACCCCAGAAATCAAAACGCCTAATTCGAGTATAAAACCTAAAAATACAAATTGAAAATCAAAGCAATAAAACACAAAATTGATGACAGAAATAGAAAATAGAGATCAAGAGCTTTCGATTGAGTACTCACATGCTTGATTTGGAGATCAGAATCACGATCAAATCTCTGCTTGAAGTCAAGAAAACCAAACCCTAATTTCTGGAAATTGGGAATAATTGCAGAATTTTCTGTTTTTTAATTAATTAAATTAATAATAAGTAGGGTATTTATAGCTGTAAAATTAATACTCCTAAATAAAATTAAGGGGCTAATTATACATCTAAGAAAAATATTTGGCCCTAATTTTCATAATTTTTGAGTATTAAAATTTAATTTATAAATATTTTATATATTCAATATATATGTCAAAATTTCCCAAAAATTGTGAATAATGCAAAAATACAAAGAAATGGTATAAATAAAAGTCTTATAATTTTATAAAAATAAAAATGTGATTTTTGTGGGGTTTTTAACACCCAATGGGGCCCGAAAAAGTTATTTTTCGCAAAACGAGAAAATTTATAAAATATCTAGATGTTCAGAATAATGCGATGGTAAAAGCCGTTTGATGAAAAATAAGGCCCATTATTTTATTTGAAATACTTGCTTTAAAATCATGGTTTGGGTCGTAAAATATTTGAAATAAAACTTATGAATGCGAAATAAAATATCTGAAAAATATCTTAAAAATACTGAAATGATGCGGAATACACGTAACACGTAATAGTTAGGGTTTGACAGATAATTACACATAATAACACATTAATACATATAATTTATTATAATTGTGATATATTACAGACGAAATTTTCCCAGGCGTTACATGAAGTCTTCTACTACATATGTTAACAAACTTAAAAAGGCTAAATGATCCAAGCAAGTTTGGATACTTAAAACACTAACTGATTCAAATTACTGATTGCAGGGTGAGAGGACGAATGCTCTAGTCTTGGACAGTGAATGCTCAAGACATATGACTGGTTATAAATCCCTGCTATCAGAATTTGAGGAGAAAGCTGGCCCAAACGTTTCTTATGGAGATGGAAACTTAGGAAAAATCTTGGGATATGGCAAATTCAAAGTTGGAAATGTCATAATTGAAAATGGAGCTCTAGTTGCAGGACTCAAGCATAATCTAATCAGTGTGAGTCAAATCTGTGACAGAGGTTACCATGTCAACTTTTACAAGGAGCATTGTGAAATTGTCAGCAAGTCAAATGGCAAGATCACATTGACTAGTGTGAGACATGGTAGTTTATATGAAGTCAGGGTCTTCACAAATTTTGATAATTCAAAAGTTTGTCTACTAAGTAGAGCATTTGTGTAAGACATCTGGAACTGGCATAAAAGACTTTCTCACCTGAATTTCAACAATTTCAAAAAACTTGTGCGGAAAGATCTTGTAAGAGGATTTCCCAATGCAGTGTTTAAACCTGATAGCTTATGTGATTCATGCCAGAAAGCCAAGCAAAGGAAGACATCTTTCAAGAGTAAAACTGGATCCTACATTCTTGAACCATATCATCTTTTTCATGTTGATGTATTTGGACCAGTGAATGTTGTGTCTATTTCCAAAAAGAGGTATGCACTTGTGATTGTTGATGAATACACAAGATATACATGGGTGTATTTTCTGCACACCAAGGATGAATCTCCATCCATTCTTCTTGATCATGTGAGGGAGTTGGAGAAAGGATCAATATACAAAGTGAAGATCATCAGAAGTGATAATGGAACTGAATTGAAGAATAGCTCTATGGAAGAGTTCTGCAAACTCAAGGGGATAAAATAAGAGTTTTCTGCTCCTGGAACTCCACAAAAAAATGGAGTTGTTGAAAGAAAGAATAGAATTCTGGTAGAAGCTACAAGAACCATGCTAGAAGAAGCAAGATTGCCTACCTACTTCTGGGCCGAGGCTGTGCAAACTGCTTGCGTTACAGAAAATGCAAAATTAATCAACAAGCATGGAAAGACACCATATGAGATGGTGAAAGGAAAGAAGCCAAATTTGAAGTTCTTTCATATTTTTGGTTGTAAGTGTTTTGTTCTCAAAACTCATCCGGAGCAGCAGACCAAGTTTGATCTAAAAGCTGATGAAGGAATATTTGTAGGATATCCGTTGACTACAAAAGCCTTCAGAGTTTACAATCTGAGAACAAGAACAATCATGGAATCTATTCATTTATCTTTTAATGTAAAGAAGATAATAGGTCTAGAAGATGCAGATGACCATGATAAGTTAAGATTTGAAAATGAAGTACCTTATGTTGAACTTCTAAATCCTGACTCTGATACAGTAAGTCCTGATATCACTCGGAGCTCTGAGATTCCACAGAGCAGTGGAAATACTTCTGACACTGAAGCATATGTTGAGGGGGAGCAACATAACTTAAATCCAGAGACTACAACAAGTGATTCATTTCAAGAAACATCAGTAGAAAGATCATTAGACTCATCTTCCTTAAATTCTGATGCGTCAAATACTGATAATCATGGGAACACTGATATAAGGGGAGCATCAGGAAACAACAGTGGTACTACTCAAAGAAATAACAGAGAATTCATGGATCAATGGGGAGGTTCATTTTCTAGGAGTCAACTTCCATCTGCAAGAAAATGGTCTAAGTCACACATATATGACTTAATCATTGGAAACTCTAATAGTGGTGTAAGAACAAGAAAAGCCACTCAGAATGAATGTCTCTACCATTCTTTTCTATCTTAAGCTGAACCTAAAAAGGTTGAAGAAGCTCTACAAGATGTTGACTGGGTCACAACAATGCAAGAAGAGCTCAATGAATTCTAAAGGAACAAAGTATGGACTCTTGTGCCAAGACCAAATAACAGATCTATAGTTGGCACATGTGGCTGTTTAGAAACAAAACTGACAGTGAGGGAATTATTACAAGGAACAAAGCAAGACTGGTTGCAAAGGGTTACTCTCAACAAGAAGGCATTGATTATGATGAGACATTTGCTCCAGTTGCAAGGTTAGAGGCAATAAGAATCTTTCTTGCCTATGCTGCTCACAAGAAGTTTAAGGTGTTCCAAATGGATGTGAAGAGTGCATTCTTAAATGGAGAACTCGAAGAGGAAGTTTATGTTGAACAACCTCCAGGGTTCATTGATCCAAGGTATCCAAATCATGTATACTTACTGGATAAAACACTCTATGGATTGAAACAAGCTCCAAGGGCATGGTATGAAACACTTGCTTTATTTCTGCTAGAGAGTGGTTTCAGAAGAGGTACAATTGATAAAACTCTCTTTTATAAATATCATGGTAAGGACTTGTTATTAGTACAAGTATATGTTGATGATATCATTTTTGGATCTACTAATGATAAACTTTGTGAGAGATTTGCAATGCTAATACAGTCCAGGTATCAAATGAGTACGATGGGAGAATTGAGTTACTTTCTGGGGTTACAAGACAAACAGACTAATGAAGGAATCTTCATAATCAAGCTAAATACACCAGGAATTTACTCAAAAGATTTGAAATGCAATACTGCTCAACTACATCAACTCCTATGGCCACTGCAACCAAGTTAGATTTAAATAATGGTTCTTCAGTAGATATAACTAACTACAGAGGTATGATTGGCTCACTCCTATATCTGACTGCTAGTAGACCTGATATCATGTATGCTACATGTCTTTGTATAAGGTTTCAAGCTGACCCTTAAGAACCTCATCTATTAGCTGGGAAAAGAATTATTAAGTATCTCAAAGGCACCATAAATCTGGGATTATGGTATCCTAGAGATTTAGACTTTAAGCTAATTGGATATTCAGATGCTGACTTTGCAAGATACAAAATAGACAGGAAAAGTACTTCTAGAAGCTGCCAATTTCTTGGAGGCAGATTGGTTTCTTGGTACAACAAGAAACAAAAGTCAGTTTCTGTTAGTGTTTGTGCCCTAGAGACAACATTATGATGTTTTAGTTTAAGACATTAGGATTATTAATGTTTATGTTCTATCAATTATTCTCCCTCATGATTTATTAATTCTTAATTTACTGCGATATAAATGTTAAATTAATAAATGTCCTTGGAATATGATATGCAATTCTATATCTCTAAGTATGTGACTTAGAAATGAGATTATGAGAATAATATCAATATTCCTAAAGGTCCCTAGTTGAGTATTATTATTAAGGGACAATAATAATGCATTAAGACTGGTGTGTTTGTTGACTGATGATCACATCTCATTGATCATAGGTATCGTGATACTAAAGTCAAAAATACAGGCAGATGTATATGTACATGGTGCTCGACAGACCCAATGTGAGATTCTACATGTCTGTGGTGTCATAAGTAATTCTCACAGTGATAATGATGTAATGGTCCTTAGACCTGAAGTCATTGTATTTCTATACGATAATTAATATACATTGATTCCATTAAAAGTTATCCTTGACCGGGTAATGATAAAAGTGGACATTGGGTATATTATGAATCGTATGAGAAATATGAATGATCTAGATGAGATTTAACCCTCCTCTTTTAGGATTGATATTATTGGCCTCTTGTGTGAGCTGGACTATGAAATGCGTGGTCACGCTCAAATGTTGATTTGATATGATAGTATACTCATTGATTAAGGAAACTTGGATTAAACTATGATGAGGATGACACATTACATGCCTTTAGTTTAATCTATAATATTTGGTTAAAGGGATTATATTACATTATACATTATTCACAAAAGGTTTAATCGATCACTGATTCAATTATTATTACTTGGGTAGCAATGATGTATTCTAGATGCAGCTCATTATTTACGATTTTAAATTAGATTCAAAATTCATTGCCAACGTAATAATAACCTATAGGGTCACACACTAAGAATGCTTGAAGGATTATTTAATTTAATTTGGATTTAAATTATATTAAAGTAATTCGAATTATTTATAATATTAATTAAGTATGACTTAATTAATTAGATAAATATTGATATTCGAATTTACTAATATTAATTATGAAATTTATTTGTTAAATAATTAAGTGAGACTTATAATATAAATAGAAATTTCGAATTAATAATAACTCCTAATTAGTTAAGAGTTATAATTCATTTTTCTACTCTCTATATAATATCTCTTGTGTGGCTGATTTTGGGAGAAGACTTTTACTAAAACCCTAGCCACCAAGGGAGAAGATGAAATGAGCAAGAAGAAACGAGTTTGTGCTAGTACACATTCAATCCTTGAATTCAAGAATTCGTGTGGATACCGATAGAGTGTAGATCGCGAGAGCGGGATGCGTGGTGATTGAACAAACTTTGGATCTCCATTAGTCAACCAATTGGTAAAGATTCTTAAGGTAAACAATCTGATCTATGAATTAAATATATATTTTTTGCATGGATCCTGCGGTGGGTTTCGAAAATTCTGATTTTTTTTACATTTTTAATTACTGTTTCTGTTGCGTTATGTGCTCGAAACCCAACAATGGCATCAGAGCTACTTGCGAAAAGTGTTTAATTCGTTTATGTGTTCACTGGTTTTATGATGATAACATGTATACAATATCTCATGACTGTTATGTATGCGATTTTGTATATTTTACATGTTGTTATGTTTATATATGCGTATGTATATATATGTTTTGAATATATGATATTCATGAGAGTTGTATAATCATATGATGATTATATAATATATACTGATACATACATGTTTTGTATTTGTTCTTATTATAAGAATCATATTTGATACGATTCTGAATCGGATGCAGCGGATTTGCTGAAATTGTGTCTGGTATCCGATTTTGGCGAAAGAATACACTATTTCATATGGAATCGAGAGTCTGAACATAACTGATAGCTAAAGCTATCAGCGACTGATCTGTAAGGCGTTTGACGTCGTTTAGGCCCTGCAATCTGTGCTTTAATGTTATCAGATTTAATTTCGTATTTTCTGTTTTTTTTAATATTTGGTTTTTATGATTAGATCATGATGGGTATTATATGTTAAGATCAGATTATATGTTTTAACATGTTATTTTATGTTAATTGAGCATGGTGGATGGTTATGGCTTATGACCTTAGGTTAATGGTTTTGGTTTTTTAAATACGGCTTGCATGTCGTTTAATCTTGTAATTATTAAATCTCGAATGTAACTCGAGTTCTTCTTGTAAGTTCATTAGATTAGTTTAATATTTTATTCTTGTAATGTACATGAAGACATGAAGATTTGAAGATCAAGGGTAATCCCACACGGAGGCCATCCAAGGAAGCAATACAAGAAAGAAGACATGTAAGAGTAATCCTGTATTTATTTTCCACCTTAGATTGACCTAGATCTTTGTCATTAGCTTGATAAAGATCACATAGGATGAAGCCATAGCCAACCACGTTTATTTATTGCACTTTACATATATATGCGCATATGATGAATGTATGTGTAGAGTAGTTATGAAGATGCATGCTTAATTAGATTAAGGATGTATGTATTCGATACGACACCCATGCCATGCTTGCTAAACAAGATAAAATCTGTAACGATTCAAGATTTTAAAATGAACAAATGATTATGATATTCTCGTGTTTATGAAATACGGAATAAAATAGAAATTTTCTTTATTTCTAATATGGGGCGATTTTGTCAAAAGTGAGTTCACTGAACTTGCCAAGGTTGTGGGTTTTAAACGAGACCGTTGTGACTCCCTCACTACCTAGAAATCAAACCATTGACGAATATTAATTTGAAGTATTTTATTCAAGAAAAAATTGGGAATCTCTTTATGATGGGATCATGATCGTTTTAAAATTAACAAAACCCTAAAGTTAATATTAAGTTGATCAGATGCTTTCCAATGAGTCCAAGCATTAACCCCTAGATCGAACAGGAGTGGGTTCGCCAAAGCGAAGTACTCCTATCTATCATGGGAGATGTGTTGAAGTATATTGATACTTTTTGACCATTGGGTTTGACTTACCTAAGTTATCCCAATAGGATTGTGAACTTAGAGGCATATAGTTTGGCGAGATTTATTAGATAAATATGAACAAATGTTGTTCCACCAAGCTATCCAAGAGTTATATAGTTGATATAATTGATAAATGTTGTCTACCTAAATAATCATATTTTAGGAGAAAAGCCAAAGCTGACCTAACACATGGTGAAATATGAATCTTGGCTCACTAGAAAGGATATAGAAGATATTTTTTCAGAATTAATAGTTAGGTCTATTGATTTGATAAAAATAGTGGGAGATATATATTGTGAATATATAATGAATAATCACTTGAACATAATTTAATGATCATCTATAGACTAAGTCATTTATGCACTTTAATATTGTAGATATCAAATGACAAATAACACAAATAACTTCTCTATGTAATAGTCCTTGAGAAGGACAAGCTGACATGAAATAATTTCCTCGATTGACATGGGAACTTGAGGATTGTCCTCGGGTTCAAGGATGTCACTCAAACCCCTCCCTTATTTCTTCTAGCTGAGAATGAAACATGTGCTGAACAAAATGCTTACCAGAAGCAATTCATTATACAACTGATGTTTCATGTCTCATGCTTGTAATTATGAGTGCTGTGCTTTAGAAGCAACAAGAGCATAATGATGCTTATGATATGATTGAGCACCTTCAAAGGATGTTTGAAGGATAGGCTCGTCAGAAAGATTTGACAATGATAAGGCACCATATTTTTACATTAATGTGATAATAATATCCGGTTGGACCACATGTTCTAAAGATGATAGGTATATGTACCTTGATATTTTGGGTTTCAAGAATAGTCTAGAGACTCAGCTTGATTTGATCAAACAATCTTTGAACAACATTATTCTTCGTTTGTTAAGAACAAAAGGAATGAGATAAACAGAACATATACTGAGTTGTTAAGCATGTTTAGAACTGCTGAAAATAACACGGTAAAGGCATGAATTACGTCCAGATTGATGATGTACACATAGAATGCAAATGGGAAAGGAAAATGGACAGGCAAGGTGAAGATTTGATCTTATTCGGTGCCAAACCAAAGTCCAAGCCCAAAGGGCTTTTGAAGCCTAATAGTGGTATTGCTAAAGGAGATGATTGTCATTTCTGTGGAAATAACTGGATGAATGGAAGTTAAATTATCGAGCTTATTTGGAAGATCTAAAGAAAAAGACTAGAAATGGTCAAATTTCAGGTATAAGGTTAGAATTGGAGCAAAAGTTGTTGCTCTAGTTGAAGGAACTCCATACCTAATGTTGCCCATAAGACGAGATTGAGAACTTGATAAATTGTTATTCCGTGCCTGTCTTTAGCGGATACATTAAGTCAATTTCTTGTCAGGACAAGAAAAGTTTTCATTTTAATTAAATAAATAATAGTTGTTTATTCTATTTGAATGATAAGACTTATAATGTTGCACAATTAGTTAACAATTTATATGTTCTAAGTAGACTCAAATCAAACATTACCTCTAGCATTGTCGTTAAGCCATATTAATGAGAAACACAATTCTGAGTTACATATAGATGAATACTTGGATAAGTTTGATTTTGAATCATACGGAAGATGCGAACTTTTTCTCATTGGCAAAATGACTAAAGCTTCTTTTACCTGATCAGGTGAAAGGGCTACCGAACGATTATGACTTATAAATAATGATGTATGTGGTTGAATGCGTATGATGGCAATGGGTGGCTTATACTACTTCATAACATTTACTGATGATTTCAGTAGATATTGATATGTGTTTCTTATGAAGAATAAATCTGATTCTTTTGAAATGTTCAAAGAATATAAGGCTGAAGTAGAAAAGCAAACAGAGGAAAGTATAAAATTTCTACGATCAGATCGTGGAGGAGAATACTTAAGCCTCAACTTCAAGAGTTTCTTGAAGGAGTGTGATAGTGTATCATAACTTACTCCTTCTGGAACACCTCAAAGGAACAGAGATTCTGAGAGGATAAATTGTACCTTGTTGGATATAGTTCGATTGATGATGAGTCAAGCGGATCTTCCATTCAGTTTCTAGGGTTATGCTTTAGAAACGGCTGCATATACACTTAACTAAGTTCCGACTAAAGCGGTTCAAAATACTCCGTATGAGATATAGAGTGATAAATGTCAAAGCATGTCATTTATGAAAATTTGGGGATGTGAAGCGTTTGTAAAACATTTAGCCTCTGACAAGCTTGGACCATAGATAGATGCTATTTTGTGGGATACCCAAGTGAGACTAGGGTATAGTTTTTATAATCCTTCTGGGAACAAAGTGTTTGTTGCTCGGGCCGCTGTATTTCTTGGGGGATAACTACTTTCTAAGAAAATCAGTGGGAGGATAATAAATCTCGATGAAGATCGAGAACCACATGATAACATTGGACCAGAGTTGGAATAAGATCAGGATGTACATCAACATGTTGAAAGTAATCATGTCCAAGAAACACAGGTTATTTGTAGATCTAGTAGGATCCACCATGAGCCCGGGAGAAATTATGAATTTCTTTTGACTCAAGATGGTGATGTGATGCTTACAGATAATGATATGCTTCCCACCTACCAAGATGCTATGAACAGTTTAGACTCCGAGAGATGGCTAGAGGCCATGAAATCCAAGATGGAATCCATGTATTAAAATAAAGTATTGACTTTAGTTGATCCCCTCGAAGGGGTAAAACCTATAGGGTGCAAGTGGGTTTACAAGAAGAAAACTGACATGGATGTTAAAGTACAGACCTATAAGACGCGACCAGGGGTAAAAAGTTTCAAACAAATTCATGGTATAGACTATGATGAGACTTTTTCACCGGTTACTATGATCAAGTCAATCAGGATTTTGTTAGCAATAGTTGCTTACTTTGACTATGAGATTTGGAAAATGGATGTCAAAACTGCTTTCTTATATGGGAGCCTTAAAGATGATGTATATATAATACAACCTGAGGGTTTTGTCGATCCAAAGTTTGTTAAGATAGTTTGTAAGTTGCTTCTATCTATTTATAGATTGAAGCAAGTCTCAAGGAGAATGAATATTCATTTTGATGAAACGGTCAAAGAGTTTGGTTTTATTTAAAATGAAGATGAACCATGTGTTTGCAAGAAGGTTAGTGGGAGCCATGTGACATTCCTAATATTATATTAGATGACATATAACAAATAAGGAATGACATACCTTCTCTACAGGCTGTTAAGACTTGGTTGAGAAATAGTTTCTTGGTGAAAGACTTGGGTGATGCTACCTATATATTAGGGATCAAGATCTATAGAGATAGATTGAAGAGATTAATCGACCTAGTCGGAGTACATATATTGATAAATATTGCATCATTTTAGGATGCAAGAGGCAAAAAATGGATATGTCCCGATGTCTCTTGGGATAGTGATCTCATATGATAACTACCCTAAATCATTAGATGACAAGGGCCGTCTTAGAAAAGCTCCATATGCTTCGGCAATTGGATCTATAATGTATGCAGTGATATGTACTTGTCCTGATATTTCGTATGCTTTGAGCATGACGAACAGATACCAGTCTAATCCATGTGAGGGTCACTGGATAGTTGTCAAGAATATTCTTAAGTACTTAAAGAGGACTAAAGATTTATTTTTGGTATAAGGAGAAGATATGGAACTAGTTGTAAAGGGTTACACTGATACTAGTTTCTTTACCTAATTTATGGAGAGACAAGGATAATTATGTGTCTATGCCTGGTTTGAGTTTTGTCTAAATATAATCGATGTTAGCTTGAATAGTTCACAGCAAGAACATTGATGATTCTATGTAAGCTGAATATATTGATGTTTTCGAAACATCTATGGAGACTGTTTAGGCATGTCCTTAAGCGATATCACCTTATTAATGAGACTAATGATCAAGGAGATATAAATGTAAAGTTCATAGTAATGATAGTGTTGCAGACCCACTGACTAAGGCTCTGTCGCAGCAGAAGTACGATGGTCATACTTGTTCCATGAGTATTAGATACATGGGTGATTGGCTCTAGTGCAAGTGGGAGATTGTTAGTGTTTGTGCCCTAGAGACAACACTATGATATTCTAGTTTAAGATATTAGGATTATTAATGTTTATGTTCTATCGATTATTCTCCCTCATGATTTATTAATTCTTAATTTATTGCGATATAAATGTTAGATTAATAAATGTCCTTGGAATATGATATGCAATTCTATATCTCTAAGTATGTGACTTAGAAATAAGATTATGAGAATAGTATCAATATTCCTAAAGGTACCTAGTCGAGTATTATTATTAAGGGACAATAATAATACATTAAGACTATTGTGTTTGTTGACTGATGATCACATCTTATTGATCATAGGTATAGTGATACTAAAGTAAAAAATACAGGCAGATGTATATGTACATGGTGCTGGACAAATCCAATGTGAGATTCTACATGTCTGTTGTGTCATAAGTAATTATCACAGTGATAATGATGTAATGGTCCTTAGACCTGAAGTCATTATATTTTTATACGAGAATTAATATACATTGATTCCATTAAAAGTTATCCTTGACCGGGTAATGATAAAAGTGGACATTGGGTATATTATAAATCATATGAGAAATATGAATGATCTAGATGGGATTTAATCCTCCTATTTTAGGAGTGATAGTATTGGCCTCTTGTGTGAGCTAGACTATGAAATGTGTGGCCACACTCAAATGTTGATTTGATATGATAGTCTACTCATTGATCAAGGAAACTTGGATTAAACTATGACGAGGATGACACATTATATGCCTCTAGTTTAATCTATAATATTTGGTTAAAGATATTATATTACATTGTACATTATTCAGAAAAGGTTTAATCGATCACCGATTCAATTATTATTACTTGGGTAACAATGATGTATTATTAGATGCCGCTTATTGTTTATGATTTTAAATTAAATTTAAAATTTATTGCCAACGTAATAATAACCTATAGGGTCACACACTAAGAATGCTTGAAGGATTATTTAATTTAAATTGGATTTAAATTATATTAAAGTAATTCGAATTATTTATAATATTAATTAAGTATGACTTAATTAATTAGATAAATATTGATATTCGAATTTACTAATATTAATTATGAAATTTATTTGTTGAATAATTAAGTGAGACTTAATTATAATACAAATAGGAATTTCGAATTAATAATAACTCCTAATTAGTTAAGAGTTATAATTCATTTTTCTACTCTCTATATAATATCTCTTGTGTGGCTGATTTTGGGAGCAAGACTTTTACTAAAACCCTAGCCACCAAGGGAGAAGATGGAGAGAGCAAGAAGAAACGAGTTTGTGCTAGTACACATTCAATCCTTGACTTCAAGCATTCGTGTGGATACCGATAGAGCGTAGATCGCGAGAGCGGGATGCGTGGTGATTGAACAAGCTTTGTATCTCCGTTAGTCAACCAATTGGTAAAGCTTCTTAAGGTAAACAATCTGATCTACAAATTAAATATATGTTTTTCGCATGGATCCTGCGGTGGGTTTCGAAAATTCTGATTTTTTACGTTTTTAATTACTGTTTCCGTTGCGTTATGTGCTTGAAACCCAACAATTTCCACTTCAACTACATAACTAGAATATATTGCTGCAGAAGGCTGTTGTGCTCAGATTCTATGAATGAAGAATCAACTACTAGATTATGGGTTAGACTATTCTTCTGTTCCTATATATTATGATAATCAAAGTGCTATTACAATGACAGGAAATCCAGTGCAACATTCAATGACTAAGCACATCAGTATCAGATATCATTTCATCAGGGAACATGTGGAAGCTGGTATAGTGGAATTGGTCTTTGTTCCAACAGATCAGCAAGAAGCAGATATATTCACCAAGCCTCTCTATGAATCCATATTCACAAGATTGGTGAATGAATTGGGAATAATTTCAAGGCCGTTCTAAAACTCTGATAATTAAGTCAGCCGATATGTTTGAAGCATGGTATGTTGTTATTTTTCGGTACTTGTTAGATACTGATTCTTATGCTGAATGCTTGATTCCATGATAACATGCAAATTGTGCTAAATGATCTTATGTGAAAATTGCATGTTGAACTACTGATTATGCCTTTAAACTCTGTTATTAGTTAAACTTGTTTTGACTAATAGTTTATTTCAGTAGTTGTTAAATCCTGATAGAAGTAATTAAAATACTGATAATGTTCAAACCATGACTGACTGTTATACTTCATTGATTATTTTGAATTTATTCGAAACAATATGTTAACAGTATTTTTAATTAATCAGTGAGTGAGTGGAATATCTGTTAATTTTTAAATGCGTTAGCTACTGATGCAAGTATCCGTTGATACCTGAGTATTTACATTAAGAATAGGAATATAAAGAGAGAGATTACTTTTTGATTGCCTAAGATACATGTAATCGTGTGTGCTTATTATGTCAAATGATTGCATGGTCATTCAAAGAGTCTCTTCATTTTCTAACTTATTTTCTATAAATACAACCTTCACTCTCAAAGCTTCTCATTACCTTTCACTCACAAATTCCAAAACACTCATATTCTTCAGAATCTATTGCCATCTTTTCACTTTCACATGGAGTCTACTGTCCAGTAGCAAATCCTGAATATGGGAGATTGTATTTCGATATTGATCGGCTCATGACAGTTTTCCACGGCCAAGACTATCATTGCTATGAGAAACCTCAGTCGATTCTTGATCGACTGAACTCAGACGACACCGAGTCCCTTCATCTCTTTCGAATAGACGTCCAGTTTGAAGAGATGAGATGAGCTGATGTGGCTGCATAAAGGCGTCTCATGGAAGAACAACGCTGACTCGTTTGGCTGGAATTGCAAGAGAATATTATTTCTCTTGCAGGTTCTATGTCAAGGATCTTCCATCGAAGGGCAAAAAAGAAGTTGGAAGAAGAAAAGAAGAAGAAGCTAGAATAGATAGATTGTTTAGGGTTTTGTTTTTAAAATTCTATAAAAATCTTGTATTCTACTTCTTAATGAATGAATATATATTATCTTCTTTTGCTTCATTAAATGGCTACTTGTTTACTTCTTGTATGTGTGCTTAAATATTCTTAATTATTAAATGTTAAATCAGTACTGCATGCTAAACTTCAGATATTTTTCAAGTGCATATGACTAAACTAATCTCTGTTTAAGCTTCATATGACCACTTCAGTACAGATTGAGCACTATAGGAAGTAATTCTTGTCAAAGAAGAAAATTTAAGGAAAGATTTATTTCTTAATCACTAAGGGTTATAATCTTTGAGTGGTGCTTACAATTCAAAATATTTTGAAACTTTCTTTTTTCTGATCAAGAAAGTTGTCCACACTAATCTCAAATTTCATATATCTTAAATTTTAAATTTCTTCTTACAACTGAAACACTTGAATACTTTTCTCAAATGTTGCCAAAAATCAAGTGTCATAATTCTTGAATTATGTTCACCACTCAGAAACAACATTTAGTTGGTTAGAGACTACTTGTTGAGGTTGATCTTGATGATACTAACAGAGACACAGAGGTTTCATTAGTTTTTATTAAAGACTCAGTGATAGCTTTCATTACACACATTCAGGTGTTAGTTCTTTGCAATAAGAACAAAGGTTTGAGATCATGGTACATGACAGTACCCTGATCAAATCCTCTCCAATTCAAATGGAGGTTCTCATTATTGATGAACAACAACTGTCATAACCACAATATTTACTGTGAGTCTAATTGTGAATTTTACAAGGTATAAATATCAGCATTTATTTTAAATATTGATTTAGTTCTTTCAACATTTATAGTATACTTTTCATGATATCAATCCTGTTGAAATGATTACATCTAGACCTTAATTAAGGACTACCTCTAGTTGTATGATCATATATCACCCTTCTTTAGCCACCTCTTATTTCTGTAGGACAATCTTTCTGAGCCTTTTTTTGTGAGATGTGTGAAAAGATTGAGAGAAAAACAGAATTTATGAGAGGCAGGATCCTTCCTGGAAAAAGAAGAGGTAGATGTGAGATAGGATTTAGTAATCCTGGTGAAGAAGCTCTGACTATTAAAAGTCATGAGATGTGTGGTGTGAGGAGTAGTGAGATTATTGTAAAAGAATAGAGAGATTAAGTTTTATTTGCTATATGTTTGTAGATGCTCATAGTACTAAAGGAAAAGATGTTGAGCATCAGTCTATTGAATCTAAGGAACACTCTGATGTGTCAAAGGCTTTTAATCTCCTTACAAGTCTAAGTACTGATACTTTCTTGTAGTCCATACATTATACTATTCCACCACATGAGATAATCCCTATTTTTGTTAAAAAACAATCCATTCATTCTACTTTTCCATCATCTAGGGAAATCCCTGTTGTTGCCGAAGATGTAGTAGCACAACAGTCCATTCATAAAGATTCAACCATTTCAGAATCACCACAGAATGTTACAGGAACTGAAGTTCTGGAATTTATTGAAGCTCCAATTCATTTATCTAAAATACTTGAAGATGTGGAGATAACTGTTTAAGGTGTTAAAGTTTCTGAAGTCACTGGATCATTTTCTCATTCTATTCTGCATACTGAAGTTGAAGATAAAATTCAGAAATTAGTGCAAGAACGAGCTGCTATTGAAGAATCTAATGATGGTAAAGAAACTCATGTATCTAATGCTCTATTAGATCCTGAGAATGATCTTTTCTTTCCTAAGATATGCCTATGCATGTAAGACAATAGAAAATGAATGAGTTAGATGCTAAAAAGAAGCAGGATTATTATGATATTCTTTGGAATGCTCATTGGAAAGAAGCTACGTATCCTATTTCCAGAAATTGAGCTGTTGAACAGCTGGAAATAGCAGAATAGAAGATTACAAATCCTGATGTGCTGAATCATCTGAAAGCATCAACTTTGGTTGTCAGATCCTTACACACAGCTCATGAAGCAACTACTACTCAAATCAATCAGATTAAAGAATCTCTGATTGCTTCAAAGCTGACTACTCATTAGGAAATTTAGAAACAAATTTTACCAATAGTTTCCAGACAAACTGCAATTGAAGCCAGTCAAGCTAGATTAGACGCTCAGCAAGCTCAAATGTCTGATCGACTTACCAAAGTACATAATTCAATGGAGCTGATTCTTTCTCTATTATTTGGTGATGATACCAAAAAGGGGGAGAAAATTGATAAATATAAATGCAAACAGCTGTCATTGATAAGTACTGGTGATGAAAATTCTGATGGAGGTAATAAGGGGGAACATAAGGAGAGTAAAAGGAGAAGAGGTGAAGAGCTAGTTGGAGTTAGTGGTTCATTAAAAGCAATGACTAGATTTCAGTCTAGAAAAGGAAGAGAAAGCAATAGGAATGAAAGAATAGTTGAATAATTGACTGACTACTAAAATGGAAAAATCTTCACTAGTCACAACTGTTGTTGATGAAGACCAAGGTATTCTGGACAAAGAATCTGACGCTGAAGCAAGCCAATATCTTCAAACTCTGAAAGTTAAAGGAAGAAAGATAACTCTATTCTACAAGGATCCAAAGATTCAATTATTTGATTCTGAGGCGAGTAGAAGAATATTTGCAAAAGAAAATCTTGGAGTTGATCTTAAACAGCTAAGGATAACAGAGGAAGACTTTTAAAATTCTATGAAGACAGTAAATGCTGATATTGTTGTTGGGTCTCAAGTACTTTATAAAGACGATCCTTCTAACAGACCAACCAGAGGTATAGTTATAAGGGAAATCAATCAGGCAGAAGATGAAAGATCTTTCAGATCACAAGCTATTGAAACTGCTGACATGAAGCTTAAAGGAAAGAAAAAGATTAAAGAAAAGTCAAAAAATTTCAAAGACTAAAGCCAAAGCTGAAGAAAATTTCCTCGAAGCAGAAATCATCCAAGCTGGTAAACGAAAGGAGATTTCTGGAAGCATTCTGAGCTGAGAAAGTGGGATTGACCTCTGACATTGCTCAGGTTAAAGAAGCAGTTCAGGATGATGAGTTAAAGTTTGATATTCAATGAAGAAAGATTGAATATGCATACTTGATTTCTGCATTTAGATAGTTTTGACATCATCAATTGGAACTTGTCCATAATTCCATAATGAACAAGTAGGGGAGATTATTAGGAGCAATTGATGATATCAAATAGAAACTATCAGAAGCATCGACGGGTGATGATTACAAACATCAACGGATGATGATGAAGTACATCAACAGATGATGATGACATCAACAGATGTTGATATTCGACGGATGATGATTTTGACGGATGATGATGTCAACGGATAATGAAATCAGTATTGTCACATCAGTTTATCTTCGAAGAGGAAAAGGAAACAGGAACTTCAAGGCGGTGAATGACTTTATCTTAGAAGTAATAGTATAGGTTTCCTTGTTGTTAATAGAATATGATTCCTTATACATTGGTAACTGTGCTCTATATAAAGCACAGATTAGGTTCATGCTATAAGTATTGCGACATTGTTATATCTTTCGCATAACCTAGTAGCTCTCAAGGATATTTGTTCATCCTTTCAAGAGAGTACATGTGTAATAAGTTTTTTATTAGATTATATAACAACTGTTGTTTCTATTGAAGATTTATCGAGTTGATTATACTAACTGTATTCACCCCCTCTACAGTTGGTTAAGGGCCTAACACACCCATAGTCGTACAATCCCACTTAATGCCTACATGTAGGGGAGAACAATCGGTTTTACTTGTCCACCCATCATTGAAATCCTAATTAAGGAACCGCCTTTCCGGAACATCCTGACCTTTCAGGACTAATAATTAATGTTGGACCGACGTCACTCGGTCTCTTACTCTAGCTCCTAGTTTAATTAAAATCTATGACTTTGAAACATAAATTTCGCCTCCCTTTTCCCCAAGTAGAAACTCGTAAATAGGACTCCAGAAAGAAATCGTATCAGCTTGGAAAGGGGAAGCTCACCAATATTTCCCAAGTGATGCTTGTTAATGGATTAACTTGTTCCATGACTTTACTTCCCGAATGTTGGGTAACTAATAAAACTCTCTTTCTTTATATTTTAGAAAATTTGTTGCGGATATAAAACCCATCTTGAGAAGGATCCCCTATATTTTGAGCGAATATTTATATCTCATTCGTAAAGAATGATTTAAATTTGAAAACGGGGTTTGTGATCCTTTCTTTACTTTTAAAATAATATTGGTAAGTTCAAAAATATTCCTCAAAAATATTGAAGTCCAAAGACGATTTTAAATAACATTTATCATTTTTCAATCTCAAATAACATTTATCATTTTTCAATCTCATTTAAAAATATTTAATGAATATTTAAATATTATTCCTTAAATAATTATTATATAAAGAATTAAATCCTTAAATGGATATTCAAAAATAATATTCATTTAATAAATAATACAAATATTTATAAGTAAAATCTTTACTTGAATAATTAAAATTATAATCACTTTAGAATTTAAAACTATCGAATAAACTTTATTCGATTATCAGTTATAAAAATCATACGTAACATATTCGGAAACATCGTCTCCCGGTTCAAAATACAATGTTCAACTGTATGCCCTATAATCAGGGTATTCGTAAAAATCTAGCTTATAGCTATCATAGGTATTGTAGCGTATAGGCCCAACATTGAAATCATACTACAATTATCGTAAGACATGATTTATAAACATGCATGCATTTGTATCGCATTATAAAACATAAAGTCTTTGATCACAACAACAACAACAAAAATGGTTGGAAAACTTTCCTAATTATACGGGGGTGGTAGTGAGTCTTGGGTTGGTCCGATTATCTATAAATAATAATATTACTCGGGATTTGTCAATGATCGCTTATAAACCAAGCCTTAACTCTCATATATGCTAACGCTCATTTTTCAAGTCATTGATTAATATTCTCGCTTGCACACCCTCGACTCTATCATTTTTATAAAATCGAAAAATAATTTTTTTAACGTGAAACCTTCACGAGGACCTTATTAACTTCCTCTAATTACGTAAAAGTTTCACGATATATCAAGTCTTTTGCGGGTTTCGAAAACAGTTTTAAATTTACATATAAGGTAGTGGTGGTTTCGCGAAACATCGTTTACTAAAACAATCGTTTCTCCTAAACCGTAAATCCGTTTAACAAGATCTATACATCAAAATGAAGCTTAAAACATGAACTAAATAATCATAGAAGTGGTGATGTTCAATGGTAGGTTTTACAACTCCAAAGTTACATGCAAAAAGAGGCATTATAAAATCGGGCATTTCGATGGCTATAACTTAGTGATTTTGCATTTACAAAAAATCCAACAACCAATCCAAACCAACTCAATCAAGAACTTAACATACTTAGATATACTAACATGTTATCATCTTGTCAAAACTTTGTCCAAACCAATATCACTAAACTAACCAATCAACATCCCCTTTTTTTATCATCTAAAACAGACAAATCATACTATCCATTCCAAACTCCAAAATAACACGAAGTTCATATTATAATCAAAAGTGAAAGTTTGTTTATACCATCTTGATGCTTCTTAGTACTACACAAGAGCTTGTATACCCTATATGAACCTTGATCTATGCTTAAAACTTCCATGAAAATCAAGAAAACAAAAGTTCATTTACTATTCATAACTATTCGTGTTAATCTTCTAATGAAATTTTGACCAAGAAAGATCCATTGAAATGCTATAAAACTTGGTGGTTACCTTAATCTCTTTAAGAGAAAGAGTTTGAGCTATTGATCAATAATTTAGGAGCCTGGATGATGGGATATTGGTTCCCACCCTTAAATCTTGGGCCGAGAGCAAGAAAAAAGAGGGGGAGCTTGCTTTTCTTGGTTGATGAATGATAAAGTGATCAGATTGTGATAATATCTAGTTGTTCCTTTATTAAAATGATTACATCACTTGGCTTTGATCATCACTTTAAGCAAGTGTTTTTTAATCTTGAAATGGTGATGTAATACTTGGTTCATCTTTTAGTTGCATTCACATTGATGTTCCAACTGTTGCACTCCTTGCTCTTCTAATTGTCACAAGTATTTCTTCCTCATTTGGCTTCCCTTTGCTACATTATTCATCCTTCGTTTAATCTCGTTTGATCGTTCGAGGGAACATATCCGTGATTTTTATAAATAGGGGTTCCCTAAATCCTTCTTAATATCTTTTATACCTTTATTAATCCTCTTTAAAAATCCTTGGATTTAATTCCTTCAATCTTGACATTTTATACTTAATTCCTTCGGCGTCTGGTGGATTTTCGGGAAAAATCAAAGTGCTCTTTTCGAATTCTGACGACCTTTACATACACTCAAATTCATTAATGAACACCAACATATACTCAGAATTTTCATAAAAGAACTTCCATATATGGTCGCCTGATAATATTTCACAATTAGTAAAATTTACTATTTATCAGGGTTTCAAATAGTTACAAAAAGTTGGGTTATTAGAGTCTCCCCTCCTTAAAAGGATTATATCCCGGAATCACGTAGAAAATAAATGGGGATACTTTTCTAGCATTGCCCTTTCTAGTTCCCAATTCAATTCTTCCACATTATGGTTCTGCCACAAAACTCTAACTAGCTTGATAACCTTATTCCAAAGCACTTGTTCCTTTTGATCTATAATTCTCACTGGTTTCTCCACATAGGTTAAGTCTGGTAGCATGTCTACGTGCTCGTATTCCACTATATGTTTGGAATCCTGATTATAATTCTTTAATATTGACACATGGAACATATTATGAACTTGCTGCAGGTTCGGTGGTAGGGCTAGTGTAATGCCCCCAAATCCCGGGTCAGAGGATTTGTTCGTCACTATGAGACCTCAATCTAAAATAATCTGTTTAACCAATAAATAAATGACAGCAACTCAAATTTAGTATATGTGACCCCAAACTACACCAAGATCTTTTCAGGTTACAGTTCTAGAAACAAGATATCCAAATTTCATAAATAAAATTTTCACTTTCTTTTAAAACTCTTTTCAATAATTCAAATGTTGAGGCTAACCCGCTAGTATAACTTCGAAAGGAAGTATACTAGGCCCAATTATACAATAACAACTATAATATTATATAATATAAACAACTTTTAATTATAGAACTTACACTAGTCCGCAAACCCTGGGCCAACAACTTTCCAAAAGCTTCTTCTTTGCTTCCCCGAATTACACGGCTAAACAGCGCAAGCTAATCCTCACTGGAGGTTAAATTTGAAAACAGGCAAGTATGAGCGCAAGAAATTCTCAGCAAGTTTATTATAGCATATATATATAGTCATTTTGATATAAAACCGACATCTGCATTAGAGCGGAACATTTAAAATCATAATTGTTGAATCAGAAAATTTATTAAAGAATCGAATAATTGTTTCTCACTGTATTCAAAACCCTTTTGATATTTACAGCGAAATGCTTCATCAATACTTTGAATCTTGACGAGAATAAAACTCGTAAAACTGTGTTTACGGAAATATCGTAAACAACAATAACATGAAACAATGATTATGGACTGAATCATAAACTTTATTCAAAATCGATCTCTTGTTATTAATACTCATTTTGATGTCATATCAAATTAGATATTAGTACTAACTTTGATGCTCACAACATCCCATACTGAAGTCAACATCAATCATATATACTAATACCACATTTGATTTTTAACAACAAACTAAGTATCTTCATCAATAAAAAACTGAATAAAAACTGAATTTCAGATTTCATCCAAAATAGAAACACCATATAAATCATTTAGTATATGATTGTCGAAAACAATATGATAATTTAGATTGAAATCTTTCTCCGACGGACGTACTATCACATGTTGATCAGCCCGTGTGATAGCACTGGATCATAATTCGTAGAAACATGTCCCAAAACACGAGTACTCAAATAAAAGGCAACATATTTGCCTATGGCATAAGTTGTATCATAATATTTCATATAATACATAGCCCTCCGCTGGACCGTCCACCCCGGTCACTTACGCATTCATCCAATCTTAAAAACATTTTATTGGAAGATGTCATAATAACCGACACCCGAAACTATGCACTTGCATAGTAAGAATTTAACTCATCGATATGTAAAACATTTATCTATTCTGAACTTGAGAATAGAAAAGCAATATTTGCATAATCATAAGCAGTTGAGTATGAAAAATATTGAACTATTCTGGAATTAGAATAGTGTAGAAAACTTGCATAATAGGGTTCAAAATAGACATCACTTGAACGATAAGTGAAGATAGGGATACTTGCCTTTGGTTTTTAACAGTTAGTCACACTCGCAATATAACAATTATCTCATTCTGGCATTACATGACCTCGCTGTCTTTTTATTTTGACAATTCATTGATATGCTACTCCTGCGATTGCTAGAAGCTTGATAACCAACACCATTCCATTTCACTCTTTATCTAATCGTCTTATCCCGATCAACTCGAGCGATCCGCATCTATAATTAAAAAATACAACTTTAATCGTCTAAACGATAATTACTCGAAGAACTGCGTGTCAAAATCCGATAATCTACCCATACGATAACCCGCACATAATTATATCAGACAAACACAAGAATTCCGACTCACATACGCACGTAATTCACATAACATATAAACATATAATCCACGTATCACATAATTCATATAACACATGCCTCGTTCGTCAAAAGGTTCGACTCAGTATGTTTAAAACTGAACTCTGGTCAAAATACGTCTTTTTGGTAAATACGCGACTCAAAATTAACTTGCAAAACAAGCGACCTTCTGAAACAAAAGGATTTGGGTCTCAAAAGTATTTTTAATGAAATAGGAATATTTTTCTGACTCTAGACTCGTTCGTTTCGTATTAAACGGACAAACGATCTATTTTCTATGAATAAAATAAGAATAAATCAATTAATAATAATGTTAATTGAATATCCAATACCTTTTTATAATTTTAAGAGCTCAAAATAATATTATAATATTATTCGGCTCAATTATAAATAATTACACTTCATTCAACTATTTATAAATAAAATTAATTGATTAAATGAATTAGTCAATTAATTAAATAAATAAATATTGTATCAAAAAAAATTGTAAATAATTGAATCAAATTATGATTTTTGAAAATAATAAAAGATAATAATTTGAAATTGAAATAAATATTTTAGGAATTTTTTTGAAATAACGTGTTTGTAAAGCGGACTTTTCCCGGGTTCATAACACCTCAAAATCAATCCCAAACAACACAATCCAACTATATTCTAATAAAATTTATAAATTTAAAACACACAATAATTTATATTTGCACTTATAAACACGTTAGAAATGAAAAATACGGCCAAAAACGACTTCTATGAAAACTTCTAACAATTAAGAAATAAATATATAAACACTAACATGCTATAATATACTCAAGTACGAAAGCGGAATTTCAAAATCGTTACCCAAAAAAAAATCTGATCACCCCTAAGAGAATATCTGATGTCCGGAAAATATCTTCAGAAAAATCCGAAATTAATAGTCATAGACATATACACGTTGAAACGCCATGTGGAGTAACCACCGCCTCCAAACTCTTTTTCTACACCCTCGAAAATAAATTAAAATGGAAAATATACTCCGCGAATTTTTTTTTCAAAACCTTGCAATATATATACCTATGCGTAGGTATCGAAGTGCTGATCGTTTATATATATAACAATTGAAATTTGGACTAACGGTTTGTAAGATATGAATTTTTGAAAATTAAAAGTAAATAAACTTACGAATAAAAGACAGAAGAGAGCGAGTAAAGAGAGAGGCAGAAATTGGAGGGGGTACGTTTGTGAAAGAAAGAATAGGGGAGGGGGTTAGGCGCAGGTTTGGGGTTGCGCGTGGCGGGGGTGGGGGTTCAGGTGGGTAGTTTTAGGATTTTTCTCTTTTTTTTAGAAACAGCAATGTGTCTAAAGGAGGCAGGGCACCTTGAATAGACGCCACACGTTTCTTTCCCCATTTTGCAGTCATGTTCTATCCCGCATTCTGATTTTAACGATATAATTTGCAGATGGAAATAAATCAAAAAATTACCAAAATAATTTTAAAATTTCGGAAATATTCAAAAACTAATAAAATGTAAATTTCGTAATTTTTAATACATTTTTGAATCTAAAATCAGACCCGCATTTCGTGATTTAAAGAACAAACTTGCGAGTGAAACTAACTCAAAAAATTACCGAAATACTTCTAAAAATCTCTGAATATTTAAAATCTAATAGAATAAACTTTTCATAATTTTTAAAGCAGTTTTTACTCGCGCTGTACCCGCATTTTTATGATTTAACGAACAAACGTGCGGGTGAACATAATCCAAAAAAATTTCCGGAACAATTTTAAAATTCTCAAAATATTCAAATACTAATAAAATATAAGTTTTATAATTTTTGAAACATTCTGGAATTTAATACTAAATTTACACTTAGATATCGGATCCGAAAATAGATTATTTAGCCGCTAAGTAACTATTAACACGATACAATTTAATACCAGATTTGGGTAAATATCAAAACTGAGCTTCTTATACAACACCTTATGAGAAAATAATGTAAACATATCCCGTGTTCGATAATACGGATTTTATTGATCTACCGAAATGATTATCATATCGAAAATTTTATGTCGGGACTCGTACGGGTCAAACCGTACTTCGGATCGAAAAAGTCAAATTAGGTTAGGAAGGAGTTTTCCGAAGAGTTCCGGGTTGTAAAAACGTAAAAACAGTTGAAGTTGGACGATTCCCGGCTTTATAAAATAATTTTATAATTACTCAGAAAATAATTATTAAATTTATAAATCCTTATAAAATCATATAACAATCCAAAATTTACCAGAAAAATATCATAATTATCTATACTTTATTCTGAACATATTAAAAATCAAAATATTTATATTTTATCACATATAAACACTCAAATATAAATATTAATCATCAGATACTTCACCAAAATTCCCATAATAATCACATAATAATTATTTATTGATAAAAATAATTACACGATATTTCCCGGATATTACAAAACAATTTCAATTTACCGATATCAATATGATCGGCTTTCAAATAACTTTTGAAAATAATACATTTAAGTAATTATGATCGATATGACACTTAACAATTAGCACATTACCATTTAATAACACCAACTCGTGAAACAGGAATAAAATATCCACCATTTTATTCCTTCTAAATCATAAAAGTACATATATATATTCAAATAATAATTATAATAATTCTAAAAATACGGGATATTACAGCTAGCTCAATAAGATAACTTCTTAATACGTCTCAAAATATCAAATGGTCCAATGTATCTAGGGATTAGCTTTCCTTTATTTTCAAACCTCATCAATCCTTTCCAAGGGGATATCTTTAAAAATACTAAGTCCTGAATTTCAGACTCCTTGCCTTTCCAGGCCAAATTGGTGTACCTCTTCTGTCGATCTTGGGTTGCTACCAGTCGTCCTCTGATTAGATCTACTACATCTTTAGTTCTTTGGACCACTCCGAGCCTGAGCATCTTGCGCTCTCCAAATATAAGGGAGATCGACATCTTCTTTCATAAAGAGCCTTGTAAGGCGACATCCCAATACTGGCATGAAAGCTATTATTGTAAGAAAACTCGATCAACTGTAAGTGATCATCCCAACTCCATTAAAGTCTATTACAAAGACTCTCAACATATCTTCTATTATCTAGATGGTCTCTTCACTTTCCCTGTTTATCTGGGGATGGTAGCGATACTCATGTTCAATTTGGTTCCCGCACACTCCTGAAAGCTCCAAAATCTGGAGTTAAATATAGGGTCTCAGTCTGAGACAATGGACACTGGAACTCTATGTCTCACCACTATTTCTCTTATGTAAAAGTCCACCAGTCTTTCAACAGTGTATCTCTCATTGATTGGAAGAAAATGAGCTCACTTCGTCAGTCGGTTTATAATTACCCATATGGCATCATGATTGGCTTTGGTCCTTGGCAAACCTACTACAAAGTCCATGGGTATTTTTTCCCATTTCCATTCGAGAATCTCCATGGGTTGTAAAGTACACTAGGTCTCTGGTATTCCACTTTCACTCTCTGGCAGGTCAAACATCTACTTACCCATTGTTAGAAGAAATTGATGATATCAGCTCATAAACTATCAAAGTTTATTATCAGTATTTGATATCATAGTTTAGCAGAAGGTGACGTTATCAATATATGTCATCAACATTTGCTGATCAGTAAATGACATCAGTATTTAGTCACTTCAGCTAAAGATCAGGAGATATTGAAGAAGGAAATGATTTGCAGAATACAAGTCGGTGAAGGACTTCACTTTGTGTAGCAATCAAAATAAGGATATGTTTTATGATTCCTTATTTTAATAGAATATAATTCCTTATTTGAATATGTAGTTCTGCAGTATATAAGCACAAATTAAGTTAACACTTTATGTGTCGCATACTGATATTTATGTAACCTAGAAGCTCTCAAGGATATCTGTTCATCCTTTGAGAGATTAGTTTGTAATCAGTTTTTATTAATCAATACAAAACTATTTATCCTGTTGAGTGCTTAATTCGATTTATCTGCATAAACTGTAGTCACCCCCCCTCTATAGTTGTATTAAGGACATGACGATTGGTATCAGAGCTTTCTGTTGATATACAAACAGTTTAAGATCTTAAATCAATTTTATAATGGCAGATAAAGAACCTCAACAGAATCCCCGACCTTCTCCACCAGCCAATCAACCTATCAGCCAAAATATGAGCAAATATAAGGCTATCAAGGTTCCCATACTGAAGATTCATGGATATCCAATATGGAAGGTGAAGATGGCCATGTATTTGGAAGAAACAGATCCTGAATATCTGAGCAGAATTTATGATGGCCCTCACAAACCAATGAAACTAGCAGTTTATGTTGCTGGACAAGAAGAAAAGATGGTTGATAAGGACAACAGGGACTATTCCCCTGAGAATCTTTTATCCATTATGAACGATGCTAAAGTGAGACAAAATATTCACAACAGTCTTGATAATGTTATGTGTAACACAGTTACTGGATGTAAAAGTGCCAAAGAAATTTGGGACACAACAGTGTTATGTTGGACCATTTGAAATACTGAAGAGAGTAGGGAAGGTTGCATATAAGTTATCCTTACCACCACATATACAGCATATTCATAATGTGTTTCATGTGTCTATGCTTAAAAGTTATAATCCAGATTCGAGGCATGTGATAGAGTATGAGCTGATAGAGATTCAAGCTGATTTATCTTATATTGAACAACCGATAGAAATTCTAGACCGGCAGGAAATAGTGTTAAGGAATAAGTCAGTACCGTTAGTAAGAGTTTTTGGAGAAATCCTATGATTGAAGAGTCAACCTGGGAACTTGAAAGTGAAATGTTAAAAAAATATCCCCAACTATTTTCTTAGCATGATCCCGAGGACAGAATCCTTTTAAGGGGGAAAGATATAATGACCGAGAAATTATGACTATTATGTGCTGTATGTGTTCCGTGTGTTCGGGCATTTTTCGTGTATTTTATTTCGTGTTAAATTTGGAAGTCAATTGTCAAGGAACCACTACTATTAAGAAGAACATGAGGACTATAATGACTCAGGAGTATGAGCACTTTGACTCAAAATCTGATGAGTCCTTGACTGAAATCTATGACAGATTTCAAAAGCTTATCAATGACCGTCTCTAGTTGACAAAGGACATGATCTTGAAGATTCTAACTTGAAGTTCCTTCTTGCACTCCCAGAGAAGTGGGACTTAAAAGTCACATCATTCAGGGATAATTCTGAACTGAATGATATATCTCTAGATGAGATTTATGGCATGTTGAAGACTCATGAACTGGAGATGGAGCAAAGGAGCTAAAGGAAAGGACCAAGAGTAAGACAGGTTGCCCTTAAGGTTGAAGAGAAGAAAAAGGAGAAAGACAAGAGAAAGTGCCACTCCAAAGGAAAGACTATGATTGCAAAGTCTGATACTCACTCATCAAATTTTGATGATGACTCAAACTCTGATAGTGAATCAGATACTGAAAGTGATCATGATAACAATGATGATATTGAGAAAATGGCAGCTCTTTTGGTTAAAAGCTTCAAGAAGATGGTCTACAAGAACTTCAAGAACAACAATAAAAGATTTTCCAGGAAGGGCTCTAGTTCCTCAAACTCTGACAAGAGGAATTACATAAGAAACTCTGAAGTGAAGGAGTCAAGATCTGGAAAGTTTGACAAGTCAATGGAAAAATGCTACAACTGTGATGGAGTAGGACACTTTGTAGCTGACTGCAGAAAGCCAAGTACACAGAAGAAGCAAGCTTTAATTAACAAGAAAAAGAACTAGGATGATACATCAGAATCAGATGATGAGTCAACTATACTCTTATGGTAAATGCTGATAATGAGGCTGACACTGGTGAATTAAAGGTACCTCAAACTACACTTGCTTTTCATACTGATGATATTTGTGAATTAAGATTGTTTCTTAAATCTCTACATGTTAGTTATAGGGATCAAGCACTTGAAAATGCTATTGAGAGTGAAAACCTTGATCTTAAGAAAAAGAATGATTACCTAGATATTGAGTTGATTTTCATGCTAGAAACTTAAAAGGAAAGAGACGATGCTTTATATATTAAAGAGAAACTGTTAGAAAAACATGCTTACCTAGAAAAAGAACTAGCTAAAGAAAGGGAAATTATTAAGCTTTGGACTAATTCAGGAAAAACAACTCAGGATATACAAGAAAATGGATGTTGGGGATCGGGATTAGGATATGCTGATAAGAATAATTCTGATAAGAGAAATAGAAAGGAAGCTGAGAAATTTAAACCAGTAAATACTGATGTTAAGGTAAAACTGAACCAGTCTCAGTTAAGACCTATTAAGTTTAACTTAAGTGCTGATGCTGTGAAGTCAGTTAATGAAAAAGGGTCAACATCAGCATCTAAGTCAAATTTAAAAATTGATAAGTGTGAACCCGTTCATACAAAATCAGTAAATATTGGTTTAATGACTCGGAAGCAGCTTAAGCAAAAGCTGAAGGATGTTAAAATGAAAAACAAGGAAAATAACCTAGAAAGAATAGAAATGGAAAATAAGGTGTTAATAAGGAGAACAAATACAAACATATCTCTAATGCACCTAGAAAGGTCTATTTTAACTGTGGTAGTGCTAATCATCTTGCTATTGCTTGCAGGAAGAATAAAGGGATAAATACTGTTTCTCCTAAGTCAGAGTTTAGGAATAGACAGTTAGATATAAACCACAGAATCCATGTTTTCATTGTGGTAGTATTTGGCATTCAATTTACACATGTAAAGAGTATCACGGTTTGTATTATGATTATTATGAACTGAAACTCTCTTTGAATAAATCAAAAGTAGATTCTGCATGTGTAAACTATGATACTTAGAATGTTAGCATAAACTCTGATCCAAAGTCTTCTGTTGCAAATGTTAGCAAACTTAAAAAGTCTAAAGGATTCAAGCAAGATGGGTCCTTAAAAACACTAATTAAATGTTAAATCTGATTGTAAGGTAACAGGAAGAATTCTCTCGTCTTGGACAGTGGATGCTCAGGACATATGACTGGAAATAAATCCCTGCTATTAGATTTTAAGAAAGAGGCTAGCCCAAATGTTTCATGCAACATTACAAGGATCCAGACTACTTAAGTGGACGCACAATATTAACTCCTACTAATAAAATGATTAGACGTGTTAATAGTCTTATTGTGGAGAAGCTTCTGGGTAAGATGTCATCGTATTTTAGTGTTGACACTATCGATGATTTCCCTGGTTCGGTTTCTAATCAACTTACGCCATTCCCTCCTGAATATCTGAACTCTATCGCTATCCCTGGTTTGCCACTTCATGAGTTAATAGTGAAGGTGGGTGTTATCGTTATGTTGATGTATAATTTAAATCAAACATTGGGCTTGTGTAATAACACAAAGATGAAGGTCACCAGGTGCCTGGATCAGTGTGTTGAATGTGAGGTAATTGCTGATCAGTTTAAGGGTACAAAACATTTCATACCAACGATGGAATTATGCTCAACCGAGACTCAATTGCCATTAGAATTTTGTAGGAAATAGATGCCCCTATAGGTTTGCTATGCCATGACCATCAACAAGGCTCAGGGACAGTATCTTGAGAATTTGGCTCTCTTTTTGCTAAAATGGGTGTTTACACATGGACAATTTTATGTGGCGGTCAGTCGGGTGACATCTCCCCAAGCGCTGAAACTTTTTATTCAGGATAAAGATGGGAACACCACAAATATTACCCAAAATGTTGTGTATAAAGAAGTCTTCTACAGTTTACCAGTTATTTAATATGTGTTTGCTGCTTTGCGCATTTTATATGTACGATGTATTAGAGTAAGGAAAGTGGGTTGTATTCTACCTTTGTAATCCTTTTAACAGTTAACAATAACCTAATTTTAATGTTATCCCCTTTTCATCATGCAATCTATTTTTGGATTTTACGATTGATTGCTGGTTATTTTTCTGCATTTGATTTCACTGGGTAGAATGATGAGGCAGAATAATGTAGGCATTTTCATGACCCTTGATTTGTAAATTACCAGAAAAAAATTTACCTGTTTGGATGATGCCTTCGATTTAGGAAGTGGACTGAAAAGAAAACGTGAGGCAATCCAGTTTTAAACCTTTTTTAAAGTAAAATATCTTTGTTAACTGCAAGAACAACAATAATTGAGTGCATAAAACAACCATGGTTACCTAAAAAGAAGATATTCCCTGCCTACTATAGTATGATTAGGATTAGAAAGATCTTGCTTTACTAGAAAATATAAAGCATCACTTATTTATTGTAACAATCTGGTGATAGGAGAACTCAAACTCTTTCTTTTCTTTTAAATCTTTGTTGCAGGACCATTTGCTTGGTTTAGGTTTTGGAGCTGCTATTAAGGGGCTGAGATACTGTATCTTTTTCTCTTTCCTTATTTGAACATCAATTTCTCCTCAGATATATTACTGTTCCGTGGTTTTATTCTAGAAGATACCTCTATTGAAAGTTTGCTCTACTATCTTATTTATGTTTTATAGGCATTAGAAATTATATTTCAATGTCATTCTATAAGTATGATACAGTGCAGGCCCTGAATGACTCGACTGATGATTGGAGGCTAAGAGTAAGGACGCAGGCTATTTGGAAAGGTATCACGAGACAGACAGGAGAGTTCAGGGACTTCAATATTATCTTCGTTGATGACTATGTGAGTTCGATTAAATATAAGATGCTGCTTATCGCATATTATTTTCCAACTTCTGTGTTTTTTAAATATTGTAAATTTTGTTTAATTTTTAATTTCGTAGGCATCGGGTGTAACGCCCCTAAATCTGGGGTCAGAAGATTTGGTCGTCACTATGAAACCTTAATCCAAATCAACCTGTTTAATCAATACACAAATGCCAGCGGAAGATATTTAGCATTTATGACCCCAAACTAATCCAAGATCTTTTAAGGTTACAATTCTAGAAACAAGAATTCCAAATATAAATTTTTCACTTTCTTTTAAAACTCTTTTCAACAATTCTCAATCTCAAAACTTAACCCGCTAGTACAACTTCGAAAAGAAGTATTCTAGGCCCAACTATAAAATATACAACTATATATAATATAATATAAACAACTTTATACAATAAAACTTACACTAGTACGCAAACCCTGGACCAACCACCTTTCCAAAAGCTTCTTCTTTGCTTCCTCGAATTACGCGGCTAAACAACGCAAGTTAATCTTCACTGGAGGTTAAATTTGGAAACAGGAAAGTGTGAGTGGAAGAAATGCTCAACAAGATCGTTATAACATATATAGGGTCTTTTTGATATTAAACCGACATCTGCATTAGAGCAGAACATTTAAAATCATAATTGCTGAATCATAAAAGTTTAGTTGGGGAACCCCAGAATTGGTTCCTTAATTGTGTTCAAAACCATTTTGATATTTTTGAGCAAAATGCTTCAGCAATACTTTGAATCTTGAAAAGAATAAAACTCGTAAAATAGTGTTTACGGAAATATCGTAAACAACAATAACAAGAAGCAATGATTATGGAATGAATCATAAATTTTACTCAAAATCGAACTCTTGAAATTAATACCCATTTTGTTGTCATATCAAATTAGATATCAATATGAACTTTAATGCCCACAACATCCCATACTAAAGTCAACATCAATCATCTATACTAATACCACCTTTGATATTCAAAAACAAAGTAAGTATCAGCATAAATCAGAAACTGAATCAAAACTGCATTTCACCTTTAATCCAAAACAGAAACAATTGATAAACCATTTATTCTATGATTACCAAAACAATAAAGAAATTTAGATATCAATTTAGATTGGAACCAATTATATTTCATGTTGTTCCCGATGATCAGTCGCGAAACAACACCGGTATCCCGCAACCATACCGTAAATATAGGTATTACCCGTATCCCGCAGCCATACGGTACCTATAGGGCGCCAGAAAAGGCATATACTCGCCTTCAAAGATATTACAGCTGGACCAATATCTCGATCACCTACGCTGTAACCAGTAACCAGTAACCATTCCAATCTTAAAACCTTTTTATGGAAAAAGGAGCTGAATCAATCGACATCCTAAATAATTTTATTCCCCCATTCACTTGGGCAGAAACACTCACAATAAAATCATCTTTCTCAAAATCCAAAACATTTATAAATCCAGTAATTTGATAAGTAAAATCACTTAGCTATTCTGAAAATAGAATAGCAGAAGAGTACTTGCATAATAAGCATTTTAATTCAGCAATATGTAAAACATTTATCTATTTTGAATTGAGAATAAGGAATGCAATATTTGCATAATAGGATTCAAATATATATCACTTGAACAATTAGTGATGATAAAAATACTTGCCTTTGGGATTTAGTAGTTAGTCACACTCGCAAAGACGCATCTATTCTGACATCCTGCCTTAAAACATCATCATCATTTACTCTGCTAATTCTCTGGTCTGCTGCTCATACAGTGCTGCTGTTATTCCCAGTGGACTAACAATGAGATTTACAGAAGGGGGGGTTGAATGTAAATCTCAAAACTTTTTCAAGTTTTGAGCAATTTGTAAGACTAAGTGTTTGAGTGATCAAATGTGTATGAATTGCTTGGAGCTGATGCAGACAGATATATATTTAAACACAAATGAAATGAGCACAAAGAACTTAAAAACTTTTCTGGTGGATTTGTTGTTCCACCAGAGATGTGTTATTTCAGAAAATCTGTGATTCAAAATTAAATCACAACTGCTTCCTAGTACAAACTAGATGATTTTCTCTCTTGATATTTCTAAACAGCTCAGGGAAAATTCATATCTAATTACTAGCTACTACTTGGTTTATATATCCCAAGTTTACAAGTGAAGACAAAGATAAAGTACAATAAGACAATAGTTCTCCACTTGTTTCTGTTCCATTTTTATCCAGTGTAATATGGAATTATCTGTTGACTTTCCATTTTGAACCAGACTAAAAACGACTGCTTTTTCTGCTGTTCCTGAAATAGGCCACCACATCTCTGTCAATCCATGTGCCTCTGTCAGCTTTGTTAACTGTCACTATCAACTGCTATGAGACTGAGCATCCGTTGAAGCTTTCATCCGTTGATGGCTTTATCCGTTGATGCTCTAGCAGTGCATCCGTTGAAGCTTTCATCCATTGATGGCTTTATCCGTTGATGCTCTAGCAGTTAAAGCTTTATCCGTTGAAGCACTTATCCGTTGAAGCACTTATCCGTTGAAGCGTTAGAGACATCCGTTGAAGCTTAGTTTCTTATCCGTTGAAGATCTTCAATATCAGTTGATACTTCTTCACTTATACAAAATTACAAGGCATGAAATATTTACAATTAGCCCTCCTACTTGTACATCCATTAGTAGTCAACATGACTGATTATCTCCTAACAACATCTAAGAATTACAGCTTGAAACCAGAGAGTGAGATGTGCTACAATACCAAACTTATTGCTAAGTAAGGCTACTCCTTTAACGGATAGCCAAGATGGTCTTATCCGTTGAGGCTACAAACACTAGATTTCTACTTAAGTGTTTTGCTGAACTTATCATCAAACTAATACACATATTCCTAACAATCTCCCCCTATTTATGTCTACTAGAACTGTAGGCATAAATTTGGGTTTAGCTTGATGATAACAAAACACTTAACAAATATATAAACTGTAACTAAGCAGAAATTCAAAAGTGCTGCAAAAGTGTATATGCTGAGATGAAATTGAAGAAATACATTGTTTCCAAGGGTGGTCCTTTAGCTTGAGCAAATTACTTTCTTTTCCTTTGATCCCTGGTTTTCTTTCCTCGCCTCCTGTCATTTTCCTCCATTTGAAGTTGAAGTTGTCTGTAGAATTCAGCTTCATCTTCTTCATTGATATCTAACTTAGATTGCATATCCTTGAGGGTTTCATTACTGGCAATCTTTAGCTGATCTTCAATTCTGAAAAATCTTCTGACTCCTTTGTTGTCTCTGAACTCCATCAACCAATGAGGTGATTTGTGAATTGTAATACCTCTCTCTTGAATGAGTAAAGTTCTAGGCAAAGTATTGGGCTCCCTCCAAGTTTTCCTTATGTTGGCAATCTTGTTGAGAATCTCAGTCCTGGCAGTTCTGGTAAAGCCAGAATCCTTATGTATGGCTGAGTAGACTCTAATCAAGGTAGTGTAGCCTTCATTCAGAATTCTGTGAAGAGACCATGTTCTTTCCCCAGCTCCTTTGTATTTGAACACTAGTCTTTCTGGTAGCTGTCTGTAGGCAGCTATTCCCCTTACATCCTCCAGCTCATCCAGATAGAGTTCAATGTCTGAAAATTCTTTTATGTCACAGATGTGAACATAATCATCTTTAGAGTTTTGAGGTTTGGACTTAGGCTTCTGTGTGAATTTGATTGAGGCTTTAGAGGGTGTTGATTTGATTCTTCTTTTCTGCTTCTTTGATGATGGAGAAGAGGTTAGGAAGGTGGGAAATTTGATGGTGTCCCAATCAATTGGTTCCTCCTTGGGAATGATTGTTTCACCATGAATGTTCATGAAGGGGTCAGGTACAATGGGTTCATGAATGGAGGGTAGTGGTTTGGATATTGATTGGGTTTCTTCAGTCTTATCTACCTTTTTTCTCTTTGCATTGACCTTCTTTCTTTTCCCTTTCTGCCATTCTTCCTTACTTCTTTCCTCCATCTCAGTACCAACCATGTCCCCCATAGCTTCATCTTCACCTTTGTCTTCAATTACTTTCTGATCTTCAGCCTGACTTGACTCTAGCTGTTTTTCAAGCTTTGCTTGTGCTCTTTTGTCAGCCTTTAGCTGTTTGGCTTCTTCCTTCAACCTTTTGGTTTCTTCCTTCTTGGCTATTAAGAATTTGGGATGTCCTTGCATCACACATATGCTCTTTCCCTCTCTGAAAATAATAGCCATGTTTCTCCTTACAGCCTCATCCATGGTCTCTTTGAGATATGCAATACTTCTTCCTAAAAGCTGGTCCTCATCTGCTTTTGGAAGAGGAAAATCCACCTTTTTTAGAGGATTCTTTGTAGAGTCCTTATTGGATCTGTTGTTGGGCTTGAGAACCATAGGTTGCAGATCTTTGGAAGAAGTTTCTCCATCCTTATGCCTCCCTACTGGCTTGAGTTCCATAATAATTGATTCCACTTTTGTGCTATGCTTCACAAATTGTGATTGAGAAGTTGTAGAACCAAATATTAGTTGCATATTTTCATCAATCTTCTTCCTTTGCTCTTTGACTTGCAATTCAGCTGCTGCTATCTGGATTAGATCAATGCCATCTAGCTTTCCTTTGACTTGAATTGGTGGAGAAGTTGTGATGACAGGAACTAGCACTTGAGAAATCTGAACTGTTGTAGATGGCTCTCCTTCCCCTTCCCCTTTATTCTCCCCCTTTTTGTTATCATCAAGGGTAGGGGTCAAGCCTTATGCTTGTGCCAGCTGCATGAGGAGATTTGTTTGAGTTTGTTGATTCTGAAGAATGGTGACCATAGAGTCTTCAATTATTTGAACCCTATCTTCCAATCTGGCCAACCTCTTATCAGCATCAGAGGTCTTCCTTAGTCTCCCCAACAAATCTTGCATAGTACCATAGGGTATAACTGAATCCAATTTCTCAGCATTGTAGGATTTCAGATCAGCAATGTCCAGCTTGAGCTCATCCACACTTAGATTGTGCTGGTAATGCTGCAACTGCAAGAGATGCAGAGATTCCAGATGAGCTTGAAGAATTGCCTTGGTGCCAGCATCCTGAGTCTCCTGAATGGCTTGCTGAATTGTCATGACTTGTTTGACCAAAGTGACACCAAACTCTCCTGGTGTTGATGGTTTGGCCCATGCCCATGCAGGAAGATTAAGAACAGAACTTGCTACTCCCCCTAAGTTCATGCTCTCATTCAAAGAATTAGAGTCATCATCATTAGAATTTACTCCAAATTCTTCAGATGGCTCACCAGCTTGAGAAGGCAGCCTGTTGACAGCAGCTTTGTCTCTTAGAAGAGATTCTGAAGTGTGTACAATGTGTAGTGTCTGTTCTGCCTCCACATTGCCCTGTGCAGCCAATAATTGATAGGCTGAAACAGGGTGAGTAAAATTGTCAGCATCCAAGGAAATGTTATCAATGACAGCTTTGTAGTGTTGCTGAAATTGTCTTCCCTTATCTGCATCATCCACTTTCATTAACTCACTAGCAATGGCTGGATCCACCCTTATAGCTTCTGTACCTGCCTTTCTCTCAATTTCTCTCTTTTCTTGCATCAAGGGCTCCCTCTGGCTCACACACACCCTCACACCCTCACTTTCACCTTCTAAGGTGGCACTCCTCTCACTTACTTTTTCCATGCTGGAAGAAATAGCATGCATTTGGTGACTCTCAACCTCTCCTTTTTCCTGGGAGCAACCAAGCCTCTCACTCAAAAAATCACTTCATTCCCTCAAGCCTAAAAGTGATTGTACAGTTGCCATGTCCTCTACAGTTGGAGTTGTTTCTGTTAAGTGTGTAGAGGCCATCAACGGATAGGGAGTATCCGTTGAAGTGGAAACTGATGGTATCAACGGATAACTGCTGTTAAGCTTATCCGTTGAAGAACAACCACTTGTCAACGGATGAGAGATATCCGTTGAAGAAGGAAATGATGTAGAGATAGAAAGTGATATAATTGTTGAATCTGTGTGGATTGATTTTAAGTGTGGTGACACAGATTCTGCAACTATATCTGAAAGAATTGGCTGATGATCCAACAAATCATCTAAAAGATGATGATCACCAGGTTTTGAGTGGGGCTCCTCCCTGAGTTTTAATGAGGGAGAATCAGGAATTGATGTGAATATCATATCCACATCTAGAGAGGGTGTAGGAGAGTTTGAGGAATGGTGTGTGTCTATATTGAGAGAATGGGGCTGTGATTCCACATTTGCTGGAATCACATCAAGCTGAATTTGAGAAGGCACAGATACTGGTTGGTGTATCTGTGCTGTGTGTACCCCTTGTGTGGAAACTAGGGTTTTGGCCTTCTTCTTCCTTGAAAAGGCTTGAATTGGTGAATGTGTAGCTTCAGTGTCCCTCCCTCTTTTGTTCTGTGTCCCTGGATGGGGACTATTTTCAATAGTTACATCCTTTTGGGAGGATGTAATTAGGGATGTGCTGGACTCCTTTTGAACCACTACAGTCTTTTGAGAGATTGTGGCTTGGCTGGAATGGGTACCACTCACCGCTCCCACCTTATCCTGGGGGGCTTTTTGATGTTCACCCCTCCCCTCACCACTCACACCCTGTTCACTCCCTTCAGGGTTTATGGTAGTTGTTACAACTGTTGTCTTTTGAGAAACAACAGAGGTAGGTTTCTTTGACTTGACTTTGGAGATTTTAGATTTGGTGGCTTTGGTAGGAGCCTGTTTGGACAATGACACAGGTTCCATAGCCACACTATAAGGCAAAGAAACATTGGGGTTGGAAATAGTAGGAGTTATTGAAACATTTACCTCACTTACCTGTGGTGCATTCATGATTGGCAAGTATACCAATGGCACCTGGCTGTTGAGGTTCATTCTCAAAAGGTCTGCAAGGACCCTTTTCTCTTGTGCCCAGCATTTGAGTTTATTATTCTCATTGGATATAACCAAACCTTCAGCAACATGGTTAGCCAATAACATAAAGAATCTAGCAAAGTAGATGTTATGTGGTCTATTAGCTTTGTTACCTAATCTGGAACCTAATTCTAGCATAACACAGTTGCTAAAATTAAAGTACCTATCAGAAACTAGCATATAGAGCATATTAACAAGAGATGAAGTGATAGCATCAAAATTGATAATCTTCCCAGAGAAAACCTTAATAAAGGCATCTCCAAGAAAACTCCATTCTTTCCTAAGGCCTTTCCTTCTAATACTACCTAAACTAGTAGAATCAAAAGCATAGCTTATGGAATCTAGCATAGCAGAGACATCTTTATCAGTGTGTGGTGTCATGGCATTATTCTCAGGCAACTTAAAGCAAGATTGTAAATCATCACAATTAATGCAATAGTCCTTACCTTTGAGAGAGAAGGCAATAGTCATATCAGTGGAGTTGAACTCTGCAGTTGTCCAAATCTCCTCAATCACTTCACAGTAGATGGTTGGGGCTTCCAGCATTGCATAGCTCAGTTTGCAGTTCTTGATGAAGTCCATCATCTTGTGAAAATCAGAATGGGCTTCCTTCTTTTCAACCAAGACTATGAAATTATTCTTTTCATAAACAAATCCTGTTTGAGACATAATTTTGACTACTGGTGCCATTTTTGTGAGTAGAGGTTGCAGAGAAGAACTTGAGAATTGAGAGAAAAAGAGAATGATAATTGCAAGAAAGCGTAAAGTGAAAATAAGAATTCAATTGGGCTTTTATACTTTCTTGAATTAAAACACAAATTAAAATAATTAAATGATACTTTTAAGTAAGTGAAAGCCGTTCAGGAATAAAAGAAACTGTAGAAATTCTGAAAACTACCGTAAATACAAATACATACAACACTGTATATCTGTATCAACAGTTGAGTAAAAGAATCAACGGTTGTGACTCACTAACGTGACACATCAACGAATAAGGTAAATAGTTATCCGTTGATGAACAACACTATTTTATCCGTTGAAGGATAAAATTACCAGAAATGTATTTGTCTTTCAACGAATAATGAATATACGTTGATAGAACAATTTTGGCTTTCAACGGATAGGGAATATCCGTTGATAGGATAAGTCTTGATTAAAGCCAACTTTGTTATTGCAGCAAATTCATTTCAGGCTACAAGACAGATTACATAGATGACATAGATTATGAATAGTTAAGCATACCTAACTCACTTACTAATCTTGTGAATGTTGATTCATCAAGTGGCTTGGTAAATATGTCTGCAATCTGCTTTTCACTTGGAACAAAATGAAGTTCCACTGTACCTTTCATCACATGTTCCCTAATGAAGTGGTACTTGATATCAATGTGCTTGGTTCTTGAGTGCTGCACTGGATTTTCAGTAATGGCAATGGCACTTGTGTTGTCACAAAATATTGGAATTTTGTCAACAGTTATACCATAGTCAAATAACTGATTCCTCATCCACAGTATTTGTGCACAGCAACTGCCAGCTACAATGTATTCAGCTTCAGCTGTTGATGTGGAAACAGAATTCTGCTTCTTGCTGAACCATGATACAAGCTTGTTTCCTAGAAATTGACAGGTGCCTGTTGTGCTTTTCCTGTCTAATTTGCAACCTGCATAATCTGCATCTGAGAAGCCAATTAGATCAAAACCAGACTCTCTAGGGTACCAAATTCCTAGATTTGGAGTCCCTTTGAGATATCTGAAAATTCTTTTAATAGCCACTAAGTGAGATTCTTTAGGGTCAGCTTGAAATCTAGCACAGAGACATTTAGAAAACATAATATCAGGTCTACTGGCAGTTAAATATAAAAGTGAGCCAACCATGCCTCTATAACTTGTAATATCCACAGACTTTTCAGCCTTGTTTAATTCAAGCTTGGTGGCAGTGGCCATGGGAGTTTTTGCAGGTGAACAATCCATTAAGTCAAACTTCTTTAAAAGATCATAAATATATTTAGTTTGACTAATGAAAATTCCACCACTAACTTGTTTAACTTGTAAACCAAGAAAGTAAGTTAGCTCTCCCATCATGCTCATTTCATATTTACTTTGCATTAATTTAGCAAACTTTTTACAAAGTTTATCATCTGTAGATCCAAATATAATATCATCTACATAAATTTGTACAAGTATCTTAGAGCCATTAACATTTCTAAAGAAGAGAGTTTTGTCAACAGTACCTCTTGTGAAGTGATTATCTAGAAGGAACTTTGATAAAGTCTCATACTAGGCTCTAGGTGCTTGCTTTAGTCCATAGAGTGCTTTCAACAAATAATACACATTGTCTGGAAAATTTGGATCTTCAAAACCAGGAGGTTGGGTTACATAAACTTCTTCCTCCAATTCCCCATTTAGAAATGCACTCTTGACATCCATCTGATAGACTTTGAAATTGGCATTAGCTGCATAGGCTAGAAAGATTCTGATGGCTTCAAGTCTTGCAACTGGAGCAAATGTTTCATCAAAATCTATTCCCTCTTGTTGAGAATAGCCTTTGGCAACCAATCTGGCTTTATTCCTTATGACAATGCCATTTTCATCCATCTTGTTTCTGAACACCCATTTTGTGTCAATAGAACTCTTGTTCTTTGGCTTGGGTACCAGCTTCCATACTTTGTTCCTCTCAAATTGGTTTAGCTCCTCTTGCATTGCTAAAATCCAATCTAGATCCAATAGAGCTTCTTCCACTCTCTTAGGTTCCTCCTATGATAGAAAGCTACTATACAGACATTCATCTTGAGTAGCCCTTCTAGTTTGTACTTTTGATGTAGCATTACCAATGATCAGTTCAAAAGGGTGATTCTTGGTCCATTTCCTTTGAGGTGGTAGATTAGCCCTTAATGAGGTTGCCTCAGTATTGTCATGATGTGAGATAGAATGTTGATTTGTTGAAACTCCCCCTGAGTTGCTGATCCTTTGAAAGGAAATGGGAGTTCTATCAACTGATGAGGTGAAGTGATTATCCGTTGACAGACTGTGATCAACGGATGCTTTGTTATGAACTTCAACGGATGATGCACTTTGTCTTTTAACGGATGCTGCATTGCTTCTTTCAACGAAAGCTGAATTTTGACTTTCAACGGATGCAGCATTCTGTGCATTATCCAAAGACAGACTCTGGTTTCTTCTTGAGATGTCTTCTTCATCATTCTCATCTTCACTATCATCACAATATATCTCAATATTTTCAAATTTGAGTCCTTCATGATGTCCCCCATCTGTTAGTCCATTAATCTTTTTATCATCAAACACAACATGTACAAATTCCATGACAATGTTGGTTCTTAGATTGTAGACCCTATAAGATTTTCCAACAGAATAACCAACAAATATTCCTTCATCAGCCTTTGCATCAAAGTTTCCTTTGTGATCAGATTGATTCCTTAAGATGTAACATTTGTAAGCAAAGACATGTAGAAAGTTTAAAGTTGGTTTTCTTCTCTTGAATAATTGATAGGGAGTCATGCATTTTGCTTGATTGATTAGAGAAATATTCTGAGTGTAACATGCACAGTTAACAGCCTCAGCCCAAAAATAAGTTGGGAGCTTTGACTCCTCAAGCATTGTCCTTGCAGCTTCAATTAGTGATCTGTTCTTCCTTTCCACCACACCATTTTGTTGTGGAGTTCTTGGAGCTGAGAACTCATGCATGATCCCATTTACTCCACAGAACATCTTCATGGTTGAATTCTTGAACTCAGTTCCATTGTCACTCCTAATATTCCTTACTTTGAAATCAGGATGATTGTTGACTTGCTTGATATGATTGATGATGATTTCACTAGCTTCATCCTTTGATCCAAGAAAATAAACCCATGAAAACTTTGAGAAATCATCTACAATCACTAGGCAGTATCTTTTCCTTGAAATTGACAATACATTGACTGGTCCAAAGAGATCCATGTGTAGAAGTTGCAGTGGTTCATCAATTGCAGATTCAAGCTTCTTACTGAATGATACTTTCTTTTGCTTTCCTTTCTGACAAGCATCACACAGTCCATCCCTTGTGAATTCCACTAGAGGCATTCCTCTAACTAAGTCCTTTTTGACCAGATCATTCATTGTCTTGAAATTCAAATGGGACAGCTTCTTATGCCATAGCCAACTTTCAACTGGACTTGCTTTGCTGAGAAGACAAGTAATGGATTCTGCATCTGTAGAGTTGAAATCAGCTAAGTACACATTTCCTTTTCTAACTCCAGTTAGAACCACTTTATTGTCCTTTTTACTTGTGACAATACAGGCTTCAGAATTGAAGGAAACAGTATTCCCTCTGTCACATAGTTGACTGATGCTCAACAAATTGTGTTTGAGACCATCAACCAATGCAACTTCATCAATGATGACATTTTCTTTTGAAATCAAGCCATATCCCATAGTGAATCCTTTGCTGTCATCTCCAAAGGTTATGCTAGGGCCAACTCTCTCCTTAAATTCTGTGAGCAGGGTGAAATCTCCTGTCATGTGTCTTGAACAACCACTGTCCAAGTACCATAGATTCCTTCTTTGTCCCTGCACACAACAAAATCAATTAAGTTGATTTTGGTACCCAAGTTTCCTTGGGTCCAGCCTTGTTAGTCTTTTTCCTAGACTTCATTCCTCCTGCATCTTTTGACTTAGGTAACTTTGGGTCAACCTTGGTCTCAGATGTGGTTGGTTGAAGTGTAGGGTTAGTCACGGAATCATTTAACACATTTGATTGAATTTGATAAGGCATAGGTTGTGCAAACATGTTATTCCATATAGGCATATTGTATGACATTTGAGGCATACTAAATGCAGTAAAGTAAGGATTGTTAATGTATGGCATGTTTGCAAAATGTGCATGGGGATTCTGGTGAGACATAACAGGCATAGCATGCAGAGGTGACATAGACATGTTAGGCATGGAGGGATTTGAAGGCATGGGAGCATTCTTAACAGATTTGCAATTATCAGATATGTGATTAACACTTTTATAATGTACACAGCTTTTTCTAGGAGCATACCTATCAGGTGTGTAATTGTTATGTTTATTAATCCCTACCTTCCCATTTCTTTTAGATTTTCTTTTAGTTTCCTTCTTATCCTCAACCAACTTAAGCCTATCTTTCAACTGATCTAAAGTCATGTGTCCTATATTCACCTTACTGATATCTCTGGATGTACTAGCTCCTTCTCTGACAAAGTTCTTGAGAGTTGAATCATTCCTTTTATTTTTAAAAGGACTTGCCTGTTTTAATTGATGAGCCTTCAACGGATGCTCCTTTTCTTCCTTCAACGGATAACTTTCATCATCCGTTGATTCCACATCCGTTGACAATCCATCAATTAATTTTAACTTCTTTTTGTTTTTCTTCCAGGCATCCTCACAGAATGATTCAATTCCCTGAACCTTGGCAATTTGAACACCAACATCCCTAGATGTTTTCCAGGCCTTGATTACCTCTTGCTCACTTTCTAACTGTTTAGAAAGAATTTCTACTTTCTTAACAGCTTCTTCTAGTTCACTCTCGACAGTCAAGCATTTAAGTTTAATCTTCTCAAGCTCAATTACCTGACTCTCTAACACAACATTCCTATCACTTAAAAACACATTATTTTCTTTGATCCTAGTGTTTTCTTTAGCTAGTGATTTAAGAGAAACACGCAAATGATATAATTCATTGGACATATCATTTATGGCTTCATTGCAATCATGTTTAGAAAGCTGAGAGAGATTAGTAGTAATTACCTGGTTGCTTGATGAACTAGTTTCATTTTCATCAGAATTAGCCATCAGGGCTAGGTTGACATATTCCACATCATCATCTTCATTTACCCCATCTGCTGCCCAATCATCTTGAGTGAGAAAAGCTCTTTCCTTTTGTTTGAGCAAATCAAAATACTTCCTTTTGTAATCAACTTGCTCAAATTTCTTTTTCTCAGAATTTGGCTTCCTACACTCACGTGCAAAGTGTCCACTAATGCCACAGTTGTAACATTTGAACTTTGATTTGTCCACCATGTTTTTGTTTGGCTTAGTGAACTTTGTGTTTTTCCTGAACTTCATCTTTGCAAACCTCCTGGACAGAAAGGCCAGATGTTCATCAATATCATCAGATTCATCCTGACTGGAATTGTCTTCATCCTCAGCAACTTGCTCTTTACCCTTGCTTGATTCTGATTGTCTTGTGCCAATTTTGAGACTTGGCATTGTCTTTTCCTCATTTCTGGCTTCAACTTTTTCACTGTCAGCTACAAGTGCAACTGATCCTCCTTTTCTCTTTCCCTTTTCCAACAGCTCATCTTGCTCCATCTCAAGTTCATAAGTCTTCAAAATTCCATATAATCTTTCAAGTGTGAAGTCCTTATAATCTTGAGAATTTCTCAGAGAAACAGTCATAGGCTTCCATTCCTTTGGTAGAGACCTTAGAAATTTTAGATTGGAGTCCTTGACTTGGTACATTCTCCCATACAGCTTTAATCCATTCAATAGTTTCTGAAATCTGTTGAATGTATCATTCAATGATTCTCCTTCTTCAAAGTGGAAATATTCATATTATTGAATGAGAAGCTGCATTTTGTTTTCTCTAACTTGCTCCGTGCCTTCACAGATAAGCTGCACAGTATCCCAAATTTCCTTAGCAGTTTGGCTATTGATGACATTGTCAAACATATCTTGATCCAGGCCATTAAACAAAATGTTCATGGCTTTCTTGTCCTTGTGGACCTCTTCAATATCTTCAACAGTCCATTCTGCCTTTGGCTTGGGAATAGACAGTCCAACAGCAACTGTAGCAGTAGCAGCTGTGGCCACCTTGTGTGGGATGTGAGGACCATTCTCAATGTAGTTGATGTAGCTTTCATCTTGAGAGAGAAGATGTAAATGCATCTTCACCTTCCAGTGATGATAGTTATCTCTTTCCAGGATTGGAATCTTTATACCAATATCCTTCTTACTCATGATGTTAGCAGAATAGATCTTTAAACTCTCTGTATGTTAAGAGCTTGCTCTGATACCAATTGTTATTCCCAGTGGACTAACAATGAGATTTACAGAAGGGGGGTTGAATGTAAATCTCAAAACTTTTTCAAGTTTTGAGCAATTTGTAAGACTAAGTGTTTGAGTGATCAAATGTGTGTGAATTGCTTGGAGCTGATGCAGACAGATATATATTTAAACACAAATGAAATGAACACAAAGAACTTAAAAACTTTTCTGGTGGATTTGTTGTTCCACCAGAGATGTGTTATTTCAGAAAATCTGTGATTCAAAATTAAATCTCAGCTGCTTCCTAGTACAAACTAGATGATTTTCTCTCTTGATATTTCTAAACAGCTCAGGGAAAATTCATATCTAATTACTAGCTACTACTTGGTTTATATATCCCAAGTTTACAAGTGAAGACAAAGATAAAGTACAATAAGACAATAGTTCTCCACTTGTTTCTGTTCCATTTTTATCCAGTGTAATATGGAATTATCTGTTGACTTTCCATTTTGAACCAGCCTAAAAACGGCTGCTTTTTCTGCTGTTCCTGAAATAGGCTACCACATCTCTGTCAATCCATGTGCCTCTGTCAGCTTTGTTAACTGTCACTATCAACTGCTATGAGACTGAGCATCCGTTGAAGCTTTCATCCGTTGATGGCTTTATCCGTTGATGCTCTAGCAGTGCATCCATTGAAGCTTTCATCCATTGATGGCTTTATCCGTTGATGCTCTAGCAGTTGAAGCTTTATCCGTTGAAGCACTTATCCGTTGAAGCACTTATCCGTTGAAGCGTTAGAGACATCCGTTGAAGCTTAGTTTCTTATCCGTTGAAGATCTTCAATATCAGTTGATACTTCTTCACTTATACAAAATTACAAGGCATGAAATATTTATAATTAGCCCTCCTACTTGTACATCCATTAGTAGTCAACATGACTGATTATCTCCTAACAACATCTAAGAATTACAGCTTGAAACCAGAGAGTGAGATGTGCTACAATACCAAACTTATTGCTAAGTAAGGCTACTCCTTCAACAGATAGCCAAGATGGTCTTATCCGTTGAGGCTACAAACACTAGATTTCTACTTAAGTGTTTTGCTGAACTTATCATCAAACTAATACACATATTCCTAATAGCTGCAACTCAATATTCCATACTATTCAACTCTAGTCTTCATCCATACCATCTGGTCTTGATCGTCTTGAAAGACTCGCATCTATAATTAAAAGATTCAACTTTAATTGCCTAAACGATAATAACTCGACGAACTGCGCGTCAAAATCCTATCGTCTACCCACACAATAGCCCACACATGATTATAACAGTCAAACATAAGAATTCTGACTCACATATGCATGTAATTCACATAGCACGTAAACACATAATTCACGTATCACATAATTTATATCACATATGACTCGGTTCGTCAAAACATTTGACTCGGTACATTTAAAACTGAAATTGGATTAAAATACGTCTTTCTGGTAAATACGCGACTCAGAATTAATTTGCAATACAAGAGAACTTTCGAAACAAAAAGGATTTGGGTCTCGAAAGTATTTTTATTGAAAGAGGAATATTTTTCTGAGTCTGTGATAAGTGGCATTTTATACCACTTAAAACGTCCTATAATGGCTTGAATTGATGTCTTGAAATCAAGTATTTTGTGTATTTGATGCGTTTTTCTAGTGGTTGTGCATTTCAGGGTATTACTTGTGTTTGTGGAGAGATTTCATCAAGAATAAGCCTTGACAAGTGTTTGGCATTGCAAGTGGGAAGATAGGAGCAGAATGCAGCAAAGAACGGGAGCAAAAACAGAGTTTTTTCCAGAAGGGGTCTGAGCGCCCGCTCAGGAAGCTGAGCGGCCGCTCAGGAACGAAAATTTAAAATATTATTTTTAGACTCCTGATTCTGTTAAGCTTCCAACTATAGAGATAACTAGGTTTTGTGGGACTCCTAGATAAGTAGTTTTCAGAGACGTTTCACATAGTGTTGAATCGTAGTATTAATCGATGAGCGAGGAGATAAGGAAGAAGACCGTTTTAGCACATCGCAACGAAGAGGAAGCATATTTTCTTGTGATTCTTTATTTCGTTGTAACGTTGAATGCTAGTTTTCTTTACTTTGAACCTATTTACTCTTTTGACATACTCTGGTTTAATATAAGTAGTTTTAGTTATTATTCTCATGTGTTATTATCATGTTTTCGTATGAACCCATGGTGACATTAAGTTCAATCATGGGCTAATCGTGATCATGGGGTCGTAACGGATTTACTATGGAATTCTTTAGTTAGTTGTTTAATACCTTAGTGTGTGATGATTGTATGATATCTAGTATTGGTTGTGCTTATTCGTCTTATGTGCATCGCGAACATATAAGATAGGGTGTTAATCTCTTGTGAAGCGACGGTGGATCTTAAGGTTTAGAACTTGCCATGCTAGCATAGGTTCATGTATGTGTATGCATGATTAGTGGGTATCTCTAACCGTTTTACTTGCCCTGTGTAATCATAAGGAATAACTTGTGCTTAAATCGTTATGTTGTCCAATTCTGTAGACATATAGGGTCTCAACATAATTGATGCCTATTCAACTTCTATCTTAATTGTGGATGCTTGGTAGAATGGTATTAGTACAATGAAAGTTGGCTTTTATCAGTTTCGTGTTGTTCAATTAATATCATCACCGTTACATGCTAAGGGTAATAACAATAACTATTGAAGGAAGTAGTAATAAAGTTGTGATCTCATGTGTGTTTAATATTGTTAATTTAAGTGTCAATTAAGTGCTTAATTCTCATAGTTAATTGTAGTTAATAATTAGTTAATCAAATCTAAGTGTTATTGTCTTGACATTGAGAAGTAATTATACATTAGTGAGTGAGTGTTAATTGAACATAATTAGTCTGAGTCTCTGTGGGATCGAACTAGAAAGTATTCTATATTACTTGCGAATGCGTATACTTGCGTGTATTATTAGCGTGTTTTTCCGCCCTAACAAGTTTTTGGCGCCGCTGCCGGGGACTTGGCGTATTTGTTTAGTTTATGTACTTACCATCAGCGGTCATTAGGACTCATTGATTAAGACGTGTTACTTATTGTTTTCGGTTGTGTTTCAGGTACTTTAGCGAGAGTTTATGCAAACACGTTCTCGTACTCGCAAGAGGACTTAAGATGCGGCTAAGGAGACAGACGAAGTTCTTGGTATTCCGGAGAAGATATATTTTGAAGATTCGGATACAGAAAGTGAGCAGAAAGAACCAGTAATCATGGGTGATCGTATAGTTCCGGCAGATCCAGCTCTTATGGACTTTTTTCGGCCTAAAATTGATGACATTCAGTCAAGCATCCTTCACCCGGCTATTCAGACTAACACTTTTGAAATCAAGCCGGGCACTATTCAGATGGTGCAAAATTCTGTTTCTTTTGGAGGTGTTTCTACTGAAGATCCCAACATACACATCAGGAATTTTGTCGAGATCTGTAGTACTTTCAAATATAATGATGTGACTGATGAGGCTATCAAGCTGAGGCTTTTCCCATTCTCAATAAGGGATAAAGCTAAGGACTGGTTATATTCTGAACCAACTGGGTCCATCACTACTTTGCAAGATCTTGCACAAAAGTTTCTGGTGAAGTTCTATCCAATGGCGAAAACTGCAGCTATGAGGAGTGCTCTTACTCAGTTTGCGCAGTAACCTACAAAATCTATGTGCGAAGCTTGGGAGCGCTACAAGGAGATGTTGAGAAAGTGTCCACATTATGGTATGCCTGATTGGATGGTGATCACTGGTTTCTATAATGGTTTGGGGGCCCAATCTCGGCCCATGCTCGATGCAGCAGCTGGAGGTGCCTTGTGGGCCAAAAGCTATACTGAGGCTTATAATCTTATTGAGACTATGGCTGTAAATGAGCATCAGAACCCAACTCAAAGGATGATGCCTAGGAAGGCAACAAGTATTCTGGAAGTTGATGCAGCTACAGCTATTGCAGCGCAGCTCCAAGCGCTGTCTATGAAGGTCGATTCTTTAGCCACCTATGGAGTCAATCAGATAGCTATGGTCTATGAGCTTTGTGCAGGTTCTCATGCTACGGACCAGTGTTCTCTTATTAATGAATCTATTCAGTATGTGAACAATTATCAGCGACCGCAGCAGCCTGTGCCAGCTACTTATCATCCTAACAACATAAATCATCCAAATTTTAGCTGGAGTAATAATCAGAATGCTATTCAGCAACCATATCAGCAATGCGTAAGTAAATAGTTTAATCCACCTGGATTCCAGCAACCACATCATTATGCTCAAAGGCAATCATATCCTCAACAAGGAGGTGCAACTCCACCTTCTAGTGCTGATTTCGAGGAACTCAAGCTGTTGTGCAAAAGTCAGGCTGTTTCTATCAAGACCTTGGAAAATCAAATCGGTCAAATACCCAATGCAGTGCTCAATCATCAACCTGGTACACTTCCCAGTGATACTGAAGTGCCAGGAAGGAAGGAAGTTAAAGAGCAAGTCAAGGCTATTACCTTAAGGTCTGGAAAAGTTGCTGATGCTGAAAAAGCAAAAGACGGAGAAACTGAAGTTGGTGATGAAGAAGCTAAGCAAAAGGAGAAAGTGACGGAACCAAGGAAGATTACTGTTGAACACACTCTGCCTGAGGGTAATACAAGGGAGAAACAGCTCTATTCTCCACCACCTTTCCCTAAGAGATTGCAACAACAAAAGCTGGATAAGCAGTTTAGTAAGTTTCTGGAGGTGTTCAAGAAACTTTACATCAATATAGCTTTCGCTGAGGCTCTGGAGCAAATGCCTAGTTATGCGAAATTTATGAAGAGTATTCTTTCAAGGAAGGTGAAACTGGATGACCTTGAGACCGTTGCTCTAACGGATGAGTGCAGTGCTGTGCTGCAACAAAAATTACCTCCAAAGCTTAGAGATCCAGGTAGCTTCAACATTCCTTGCACCATTGGCAAGTTGTCTTTTGACAAGTGCCTGTGTGATTTGGGAGCGAGCATCAATCTGATGCCATTGTCTATCTTCAAAAAGTTGCCTGATCCAAAGCCCACCTACATGTCTCTACAATTGGCTGATCGTTCTATTACTTACCCACGAGGTATAGTGGAGGATGTGCTAGTAAAGGTAGATAAGGTTTTCTTTCCTGCAGACTTTGTTATTCTGGATTTCGAGGAAGATAAGAAGATTCCCATTATTTTGGAGAGACCTTTCTTGGCTACAGGCCGTACCTTGATAGATGTGCAGAAAGGTGAACTTATATGAGGGTGCAGGATCAGGATGTGACATTCAATGTATTCAAAGTGATGAAATTCCCTACAGAAGATGAGGAGTGCTTAAAGGTGGATTTGATTGATTCTGCGGTTACTTCAGAACTTGATCATATGCTAAGGTCTGATGCATTAGAGAAAGCCTTAGTGGGGGACTTTGACAGTGATGATGAGGATGACAATGAGCAAATTTAATATCTAAATGCTTCTCCTTGGAGGCGAAAGCTAGACATGCCATTTGAATCTCTTGGTACTTCTGACCTCAAAAATGCTGAAGGAAATCTCAAACCATCTATTGAGGAAGCACTTACCTTGGAGCTTAAACCATTGCCTGAACACTTGAGGTATGCTTTTTTAGTTGATGCATCTACTTTACCTGTTATTATTACATCTGACCTTTCAGGTAGTGAGGAGGACAAGCTCTTGAGGATCTTGAGAGAATTCAAATCGGCTATCGGATGGACTATAGCAGACATCAAGGGGATCAGTCCTTCATACTTGATAGGGATAAATAAATCTTGATTATGTAATTAGATATTACATTGATTATACAAGATTTGGGCTGTGAAGCCCAATAAAGAAGATGTATGATATTCAGACCAAAAAGGTTAACACATTGATCAGGCCTGATGGACCAGATCAGGCCTGATGGAACAAAGAAGGCCCAAAACCCTGATTATTAATTAATTTCGTAATTAATTAATAAGGGAGAAAAAACAGCTATTAAGATAAGTCCTAGTGGGGATTTAAATACTTATAGATTGGCCTCCAAGGGACCTGATGGGATATGGAATCAGCTTCCTACTCCCTAGGACTCCAAAGTCCATTCTAATTCAGAGACTTTCCCACCAAGTCTCCTAACCCAAGTCCAATTCAAGGACTCCCACATCTATATAAGGGGCCTCAGCCCACAAATCAGAACTACGTTTTTTCACTTGATCCTTGGCAATCAGCAAGGTACGTAGGCATCTTGTTAAGGCAGATTGAGTCACGAAACACAAGAACAGTCAAATCGAGCCTCGAAGCTCACGTTTCTTAGTAATAAATATAACAATTATATATATTAGTTTTTAATCCATAACATTTGACGTCGTCTGTGGGAAAACACAACAACAACCATGGCGAGAACATGGAGAACAATTAGAGCTCTGGAGGAAGGAACACCGTCGGGGACAACTCAGGTAATTTCATCAACCGTGGAGATACCTCCTCATTCAATTTATGCACCTACCCAAGGGGAAGCCCAAACAGGGGCAACTCAACCTCAGCCACAAGGGACGATTCCCCCGGCTATTCAAGGTACGAATCCCCAAGTTTAACAACTACATGCACCTGTGAACTCTCGACCCATTGGGTACGAGTTTTCAACTATTGTGACCACTAACCCCCCTTATGGGATACCCCTTCACCCTGAGGTTGGAGGAAGTGGGCATGCTGGACGGAGTGAAACATGAGGGCGATCACCCCCCTATATACGAGGTTTGGCTCCTATCCCTGAGGATCGGGAATTTTCTGGTCCTTACACTGAGAGAGACTCCGAATCTTCAGATGATGAAGTAGCCCCAAGAAGGAGACGTGTTGGCAAAGAGCCGATGGCTGATAGAAGCCAACATCCTCAAAGCACCTAAGGGACGAATCCCCAAGAAGTGCAGGAGATGATCAGGGCTCATGAGGCTGAGATTCAAAGGCTGAGGCGCGACTTGGAGGCGCACCAGACCACCAGACCCCCAGTACCTCCTAGGGGGAGAAATCCTCCTCCTGTCATAGACCTGGATGGTCCAGTACAGAGAAGGGCTGTTGTCCCAAGGGCTGATCCAAGCAATCTCCTTCCCCTTGGAGATCCTGATGATCTTACTCCGCCCTTCACTGAACAAATAATGAATGCCCATATCTCAAGGAAGTTCAAGATGCCAACTATCAAAGCTTATGATGGCACGGGAGATCCCGCTAATCATGTAAGGACATTCTCTAATGCACTACTATTGCAGCCCGTGAATGACGCTATTAAGTGTCAGGCCTTCCCTCAAACCCTGTTGGGTATGGCTCAAAGGTGGTATAGTCGCTTGCCCCCAAACTCGATTGGGTCGTTCAGAGAATTAAGTCAGGCTTTTATTAAGCAATTCATCAGCGGGAGAGTTCATGAGAAAAGTTCAGCGTCTCTTATATGCAGGGAGCGAAGGAATCCTTGAGAGACTATCTGAATCGTTTCACAAAGGAAGCTTTAAAAGTCCCAGACCTTGATGATAAGGTAGCCATGATAGCACTGCAACAAGGAACTAGGGATGAGTTTTTTAAGATGTCCTTGGCCAAACGTCCCCTTGAAAGCATGTTGCAGCTCCAGGATAGGGCAAGGAAGTATATCAAGGTCGAAGAAAGCATGAGGAAAACTGTAGTTAGTAATGAGCCCACCGGAGGCAAGAAGCGGAAAACTGATCTGGAGTATATCGCTAAGGACAAGTATCTTAGAACCGAGCAAAATCCTGATTCAAACCCCAAGAAGGGAGGACCGGGGCAAAAGTTCACTGAATACGCTAAGCTGAATGCTCCTAGAAGCTAGATTCTGATGGAAATTGAAAAAGATCGAGATATTCGTTGGCATAAGCCCTTGAAGGCTGATCCTGCCAAGTTAGATAAGAGCAAGTATTGCAGATTTCACAAAGATGTTGGTCATGACACCGATGAGTGTAGACAGCTGAAAGATGAAATAGAAATCCTCATTCAAAAAGGAAGGTTGAACAAATACACTGGAGAAGGAGGGGATAACAATAACAATGGAAGGAAGAACTTTGAAGATCGTAGGAGGGACCAAGACGATCAGGGGCGGAATCCCCAACCTCGAGGGCCTGTGATAAACACAATCATTAGAGGACCAACTGCTGTTGGATTATCCAGAAACTCCAGAAAAGCATATACTAGAGAGCTTATGCATATTGTTGGAGAAGCCCCAAAGAGGGCAGGACAGAAGTAACATTGGCTTTTGATGATTCTGACCTAGAGGGTGTGAAATTTCCTCATGACGACCCGATGGTCATAACACCGATAATAGGAAATAGCCCGGTCAAGAGGGTCCTTGTGGATAATGGTGCTTCAGTGGATATCTTACTCCATGACGCCTTTCTAAGGATGGGGTATAACGACTCTCAATTGACCCCAACCGACATGCCGATATATGGATTTGCGGGAGTAGAATGTCCTGTAGAAGAGATAATCAAGTTGCCAACCACCATAGGTCAGGAACCAAGGCAAGCAACGCAGATGTTGGACTTTGTGGTGGTAAAGGCTAGTTTAACTTATAATGCTATCATGGGAAGAACAGGGATACATGCCTTCAAGGCAGTTCCTTCTTCTTACCATTCAGTTATGAAGTTTCCCACTCGGAACGGGATTGGAGAAGAGAGAGGAGATCAAAAAATGGCTAGAAGCTGTTATGTAGTCTCTTTGAGGGCAGATGGAGTTGGGGGGCAGGTTCTTCCTATTGAAGATATGGATGTCCGAGAGAATGATGAGAAGAGAGGAAAGCCAGCAGAAGACTTAGTTTCGATTCCTTTAGACACCGGGAATCCTGAGAGGATGACTTTCATTGGAGCCACGCTTGAGGAGCTCCTTAAAGGGAAGTTGGTGAGATTTTTGCAAGAAAATAGTGATGAGTTTGCGTGGTTAGCAGCTGATATACCAGGCATAGACCCGGAGCTGATTACTCACAAGTTAAATGTGGACCCAAGCCGGAAGACAGTGAAACAAAAGAAAAGAAACTTTGCCCCGGAAAGACAAGAGGCTATAAGACAAAAAGTAGAGAAGCTCTTAGAGGCTGGATTCATTGAGGAGATTCAATTTCCGGAATAGTTAGCAAACCCTGTAATGGTGAAGAAGGCCAATGGAAAGTGGAGGATGTGTATAGACTTCACTGATCTGAATGATGCATGTCCCAAAGACTGTTTTCCGTTGCCAAGAATTGATACTTTGATTGATGCCACTGCTGGGCATGAGATGCTGAGCTTCATGGACGGATTTAGCGGATATAATCAGATTAAGATGCACAAGGATGACATTCCAAAGGTATCATTCATCACTAACTTTGGTGTTTATTGTTATCTTGTTATGGCATTTGGTCTTAAGAATGCAGGAGCCACCTATCAAAGGTTGGTAAATAAAATTTTTAAGGATCTTATTGGTAAGACTATGGAAGTCTATGTTGATGACATGTTAGTCAAGAGTCTAGCAAAGACTGATCATATAACCCATTTGAGGGAAGCTTTTGAGGTCCTGAGGTACCACAAGATGATGTCAAATCCTACAAAGTGTGCTTTCAGAGTAGGATCTGGAAAGTTTTTGGGATTGATGGTCTCCAAGAGAGGGATCGAGGTTAACCCCGATAAAATAAAGGCGATCCTGGACATGGAGCCACCAAAAACTGTCAAGGATGTTCAGAAGCTCACAGGAAGGGTTGTTGCGCTGGGACGATTCATCTCCAAGTCAGGAGACAAGTGCTTGTCATTCTTCAAGTCACTAAAGAATATTAAGGACTTTGTATGGAATGAGGAAAACCAGAAGGCATTCGAAGAGTTAAAGAAGTATATGGCCCAAGCCCTGTTGTTGGCCAAGCCAGCTTTGAATGAAGTTTTATTCTTGTACTTAGCTGTTTCAGAAAGTGCTTTGAGCGCTGTATTGGTTAAGGAGGAATTGAAAATCCAGAAACCCATATACTATGTCAGCAAAATTCTGCATGGTGCTGAGTTGAATTATTCAACTATTGAGAAATTTGCTCTAGCCTGGGTGATGGCTTCAAGAAAGTTACGTCCCTACTTTCAGGCTCATCAAATTGAGGTGATAACAAATTAGCCCCTGAGAAATATCATTCACAGTCCCAAGGCTAGTGGGAGGTTGATCAAGTGGGCAATAGAGCTGGGAGAGTTCGACATTAAGTATAAGCCACGGACATCAATAAAAGCCCAGGCATTAGATGACTTCATGGTGGAATGTACCATAGCCAACCAAGAAGTCGGGGGGCAGGAAGATACCATACCTCAAGACAAGGAAGTTGATAATGGGGACAAAGAGAAGGATGATAAGGAGAAAGAATATTGAGTTCTCTATTTTGATGGAGCATCAAAAACAAACTCAAGTGGAGCAGGATTGGTTTTACAAAGCCATGATGGGTTCTTGATTGAGTATGCCATGACATTAGACTTCCCAACCACAAACAACGAGGCAGAGTATGAAGCCCTGATAGCTGGCCTTGGCCTAGCTGGGATACTTAGAGTCAAAAACTTAAAAGTCAGTGGAGACTCGAAGCTGATCATATCCCAGGTAAAGGGAGAATTTGAGGCAAGGGATGATACGATGGCTAAGTATGTCCGCCTAATAAGGGTTGTGATGACCCAATTCAATGAATGCCATGTTGAGCACATTCCAAGGGAGGAAAATGCTAAGGCAGATGCATTATCAAAGTTTGCTTCATCCGAGATTGAAGAAAGTTCTGGAAGTGTGTACTTCTGTGTTTTGAAGACATGAAGCATAGATGTTAAGCTTGTAGCTCCTATAAGCCTGGGGACGTCATGGATAGATCCTATTAAGGCCCACATTCAAACCGGTTGGTTTCCAAACGATGCAACTGAAGTACGGAAGTTAGCTGTTCGGCACTAAGGTACTCTTTGATAGATGGGTTATGTACAAAAGATCTTTCTGGTTCCTTACTTAAGGTGTCTCAGGCCCGATGAGGCACGCTTGGCTCTTGAAGAAGTGCATGAAGGTATTTCTGGGCAACACATGGGGGGCAGGGCCTTGGCTCATAAGATAACCCGTTTAGGCTTCTATTGGCCAGAAATGATGGCTGATTCCAAAGAATATGTGAAGAAGTGTGATCGCTGTCAGAAGCATGCACCTGTTGTTAGACAACCCCCCGAGATGCTGACCTCTATCAACTCGCCCATTCCCTTTGCTATATGGGGAATAGATATTCTGGGGCCTTTCCTTATGGCCATGGCACAAAGAAAGTTCCTGATTGTAGCCATTGATTATTTCACTAAGTGGATTGAAGCCAAACCCTTGGCCAAAATCATAACTAAGCAGGTTGCACAATTCCTGTGGGAAAATAATATGTGCCGGTATGGGATTCCCCGTATCCTCGTCACCGACAACGGAACACAATTCAACAATGAGGAATTCAAGAAGTACTGTGAAGAAAATGAAATTGAGTTACGGTTCACCTCTGTGGCTCACCCATAAGCCAATGGGAAAGCGGAGGTAGCAAATCAAATACTCCTGGATGGACTAAAGAAAAGGATCGAGAAGTCGAGGAATAATTGGGTGGATGAGATACTTCCAATACTATGGGCCTATAGGACTACCTGTAGAGTCACGACTGGGGCAACTCCTTTCTTGTTAGCATATGGGGCAGAAGAAGTTGTTCCCGTGGAGATATCACATTCCTCTCCCAGGATTCAAGCTTTCAATGCTGAGGAGAATGATGAAGGACAAAGGTTAGCCGTGGACTTAATTGATGAAGTGCGAGATGAGGCACATGCGAAGATAGTGAAATATCAGAAAAAAGCTTCATTCTACTACAACCTGAGGGTTAAAAAAAGGTTTTTCAAACAAGGTGACCTAGTCTTGAGGAAGATAGAAGCTTCCGGTGTAGGACAGAAAGGGAAGCTTGCCTCGAATTGGGAAGGGCCATACAAAGTCAAGATTGTTCAAGGTAGAGGAACCTACAAGCTGGAGACTATGGATGGTTTTGAAGTCCCAAGAACTTGGCATGCACAAAACCTGAAGGTTTACTATGTGTAGGGAAACTGAATACGATTCTCACTTGTCAAGATGACAAGTAGGTTGAAAAGCACCTTGAAGCTTTGCTTGCTTAGGATTTATATGTTCTAGTTTTATTTTGAAGTTTATTAAGACTTGTGTAAGGAATGAATCCCAAACAATTTATGAAAATTCATAAAGTTTTGAAAATATGTTTGAATGTCTATGGCAAGGCAAGTAAAACCAAATGCATGAAATGCAAGCATAAAATCCGATAAATAAAGTAGATCAAATAAATATTATAAGAGTTTGATAAATAAAGTCTCGAAAATAAGATGAAGAAAACATTTCATGCAGGGCTGGAAAAGCTCTAAGGAGCTGAGGTGCCCTCGGCATCCATATCATCATCCCCTCCGCTCTCGCTAGATGTCTCTGTCATCTCGGAGGAGGAGGAAGAGCTGTCATCCTTAGCAGGCCTGGAAGAAGACTCGGGAGGAGGAAGGAGCGGGTCCTGAGGAACGTGATCTGAAACAACTACTCGGGTACGAAACCTCTGTAGCAAAGCCTCGTCATCAGGGAAGACATAGTCCGTCGGGTTAATATCAGGACAAGCCTCGTTCACGGTCCCAAGGGCCGTGTCCCAACCAGTCCTAAAAAACCCGGGGAAGACTGAGTCATCCCTAATCCTCATGGACTGGGCAAACTCCTCCGAGTCCAGGTAGTTATCTATAGCTTTATCCTTCTCTGCCCGAAGTACCACCAGCTCGGCATTAGATTCTCCGAGTTCTTCCTCCTTGCGCTTAAATTTCTTCTCCAGAGCAGCATACTTCTTCTGCTGCCTCCTGAGGGCATTGTCGGCCTTGTCAGAAGCCCACTTCCATGACTCGGCTTGCCTCACAGCGTCTTGAAAATAGGCGTTGGACTGAAATGAAACAATAGACAAAATGTAAGGCAAGTAAATGCTACAAGTAAAAAAGTATATATATAGGAAAAAATCCTGGCCGAAATTCGACCAGGAATTGAGATCGAATGATTCTTGCTCGAAAGCCTGTCGACTAGGGCACATCAAAGGCTAATTCGACCAGAATCCTGGTCGAACAGGATTCCTGGTCGAGCCAGGTACAAAAAAAAAGAGAACAAAGAGAAAAAAAAAGGGGAGGAAAAAAGATGGGAAAAATTTGTTTTCTGAAAAAGAATTTTAAAAATTCTTGAAAATTAAGGAAAAATCCCAGAATTAAGGGAAAAATTCCTGAAAATTAGGGATAAATCCCAGAAATTAAGGGAAAAATTTAGAAAATTAAGGAAAAATCCCAGAATTAAGGGAAAAATTCCTGGAAATTAAGGATAAATCCCAGAAATTAAGGAAAAAATCCAGAAAATTAAGGAAAAATCTCAGAATTAAGGGGAAAATTCCTAGAAATTAAGGAAAAGTCCCAAAATTAAGGGGAAAATTCCTGGAAATTAAGGTAATTCCTGAAGAAAAGGAATAAAAAGAATCATTGTAAATGTGTAGGTCGTTCCACACTTTACGCAAAAATGATACCCTGTAAGGGAACAAATGAACCTAACTTCTGCGAAACCTAGTCTCTGTTTCCAAAAAGTTGGGGGGCAAATGGTAGGGATAAATAAATCTTGATTATGTAATTAGATATTACATTGATTATACAAGATTTGGGCTGTGAAGGCCAATAAAGAAGATGTATGATATTCAGACCAAAAAGGTTAATACATTGATCAGGCCTGATGGACCAGATCAGGCCTGATGGAACAAAGAAGGCCCAAAATCCTGATTATTAATTAGTTTCGTAATTAATTAATAAGGGAGAAAAAATAGCTATTAAGATAAGTCCTAGTGGGGATATAAATCCTTGTAGATTGGCCTCCAAGGGACCTGATGGGATAAGGAATCAGCTTCCTACTCCCTAGGACTCCAAAGTCCATTCTAATTCAGAGACTTGCCCACCAAGTCTCCTAACCCAAGTCCAATTCAAGGACTCCCACATCTATATAAGGGGCCTCGCCCCACAAATCAGAACTACGTTTTTTGACTTGATCCTAGGCAATCAGCAAGGTACGTAGGCATCTTGTTAAGGCAGATTGAGTCATGAAACACAAGAACAGTCAAATCGAGCCTCGAAGCTCACGTTCCTTAGTAATAAATACAACAATTATATATATATATATATTAGTTTTTAATTTATGACAATACTGCATGCATAAAATTCTGCTAGAGGAGGGTAGTAAGCCGACTGTTGAGCAACAGCGGAGACTTAATCCTATCATAAAAGAAGTGGTGAAGAAAGAAATTCTGAAGTGGCTGGATGCAGGAATCATTTATCCCATTTCTGACAGTTCTTGGGTGAGCCCCGTGCAATGTGTACCTAAGAAATGAGGTATTACTGTGGTAGCAAATGAGAATAACGAGCTCATTCCCAGTCGAACAGTCACAGGATTGAGGGTATGCATGGATTACAGAAAGTTGAACAAGGCCACGAGGAAAAATCACTTCCCTCTTCCATTTATTGATCAGATGCTTGACAGGTTGGCCGGTCATGAGTAATATTGTCTTCTGGATGGCTATTCGGGGTATAATCAGATATGTATTACACCAGAGGATCAAGAAAAGACTACCTTCACTTGTCCATTTGGCACGTTTGCTTTTCGCAGAGTTTCGTTTGGCTTATGTGGTGCACCTGCCACTTTCCAGAGATGTATGATAGCTATATTCTCTGATATGATTGGGAATAATGTCGAGGTGTTCATGGACGACTTCTCCGTCTTTGGACATTCGTATGATGAATGTTTGAATAATCTTCGTGCGGTGCTCAAAAGGTGTGTGGAAACTCATTTGGTGCTCAATTGGGAAAAATGTCACTTTATGGTGCGTGAAGGCATTATTCTTGGGCATAAAGTTTCTAGCAAGGGTCTTGAGGTGGACAAAGCCAAGGTGGGAGTCATTGAAAATCTTCCACCACCTATTTCTGTGAAAGGAATCCGTAGTTTTCTTGGTCATGCGGGTTTTTATCGGCGTTTCATCAAGGACATTTTGAAGATATCTAAGCCGTTCTGCAACTTACTTGAGAAGGATGTGCCTTTCAAATTTGATGATGAATGCTTGACGGCATTCGAGACTCTTAAGAAGAGTTTGATAACTACACCAGTTATTGCAGCACCTGATTGGACAGAGCCTTTTGAGATGATGTGTGATGCGAGTGATTATGCGGTAGGCACAGTTCTTGGGCAGCGCAAGAATAATCTCTTTCATGTGGTCTACTATGCTAGTAAGACTTTAAATGGAGCTCAAATGAACTACACCACTACTGAGAAGGAGCTCTTGGCTATAGTCTTTGTTTTTCAAAAAATTTCGATCTTATTTGCTTGGGACAAAGGTGACAGTGTTCACTGATCATGCGGCCATTCGCTATTTGGTTTCCAAGAAGGATTCGAAGTGTAATAACCCCAATTTTGGAGAAATTTTGAAACCCTTATGAATAGTGTTTTTGCTGAACGAGAAAATTTTTCATGCCACGCTATGTAGGGGTTCTGTTATTGATCTTATGGGATATTATTAGTACTCTATGTGGTATATAAGTGTATGTAAAGATCGTCAGAATCCAATTCCGAACACTTTGATTTTTCCCGGAAATCCACAAGATACGGAGAGAATTGAGTATAAGGTAACAGGATAAAAAGGATTTAAATTAAAGGATTATAAGAGAGGATCATAGAAGGACTACAATATATTGAGAGAGGTTAAGGGAACCTAAGTAATAAGATCCCGGGTATGATCCCTCAAACGATAAACGAGAACGAAAAATAAGCGAACCGTAAAACAAATAAGTGACCAAGAGACAAGCTTGTACAAGAAGCCAGGGATTGTGACATCATCAAACCACAAGGTGTGGACAAGTGGGAGCATTATGACATGTGCAAGGTGACACAAGCATGACATGGGAAGGAAGGAGGTGTGGTGGCTTTTTAACCACACAAATTCAAGGGCAACAAGGTAATTAACTAAATCAAACACAAAAACAAGCCAACCAAGCCAAGCAAAATCATTTTCATCAAAATCAAAAAGAAACCAAGGCATGGTTCATCATGCTCTCGGCTTTTTACTATTGCAAATGGGCAAGAATTCAAAAACTCAAGATCCAAGCCTCCTAAATTGGTGAGTTAATTCCCTAATCATCTTCATGCTTAGTTAGGGCTATATCATGAGTTTAAGCCATCAATTCCTTCTCCATCTTCTCCATTTAATCAAAGAAGAAGGCTATGAATAGTGTTTTCAAGTTTTTAACTTGAAGTTTTTCTTGTTTTTCTTGAAGATCCAAGCATTCTTAAGACTTATCAAAGCTTCTTAAGGCTTCCTAGCTCCTCCCACCACTCAAAGGAAGGTATACCATCTCCAAGCCCTAGATTCCTATATATTATAAGATGATTTTGATTAGTAGGGTGCTATTGTAGCTTGTTGTTGTGATTTAGAGTTTGGGATTTGAAATGGTAGTGAAATGGAATGGTGAATGTTGTGGTTTTGATTAAAAGGACTTAAGTATGATTAAAGTTAACTTAGGCATAAGTATGAATGATTAAATTGAATTGGTTGGGGTTGTTATGATGTGATAAGGATGGATGTTGGTTGTATGTTGGATTTGAGGTTGATTTGGAATGGGTTTGAATGGTTTAAAATATTGGAAATCGCGTAAACATAGCCGTCGTAACGTCCGATTTTCTTTGGACTGTTTTTGTGCATAGCATTAGGACCCGAGAACCCCCTGCTAGATTATGACCACTGCCATGTTTAGATAGCTCATGTTACGAGCTTCGTTTTGATATGTAGTTCGTTCGATTCCGATGCACGGTTTAGGAGAAACGACCGTTTCAAGTAACGGCGTTTCGCGAACGAAACTTTTCCCCTCGCCTTACTTTGAAACATAGGTTAAAGACCAATAAGGGTTAATTAATGTATGAAACATTTATGGTAAGTGTGTTAGGCAGTTGGTAAGACACTCGCGAAGGAATCGCTTTAAAACTCGTAAAGGTTAAATTATTAAAAATTGTGGAGCCGAGGGTACCCGAGTGACTTAAGCGAATCAGTGAGCGCAAAACAAGCGTTAGAGTCTAAGTTAGTTAAAGTATAGATTTACAAGTGACTTTGGTTTAATTCCAACTTACTTGTTGTTTATAGGTTACCAGACTCGTCCCGAGCCATTCGTAACCCCAGTCGCTCAGGCAAGTTTTCTACCCGTTATACTGTTGTTGTGATGAATATATGTATATGCATTATCTTGTGATAGATGCATGTTGGTTAATTAGCAAATGTTGCGATATATTGAAGCATGCTGATATGATATATATATGCATGCCTGTCTCATATTCTTGAGTTATATATCTGTTGGTTCAGTTGATAATACCTATGCTAGAGGATAGCGGTAACTTGCATATACCCTTAGTATAGGGACCCAAAGGTGAAAATATTTTCTAAAACCGGGAGTCGAGGATCCCGAGTAGATTTTGTATATATGGATATGGATATATATATATATATATATATATATATATATTTATATATATATATATGGTTATAGTTTTCCAAACTATTAATCGAATAAGGTTTATTCGATAACTTTAACTTTATTTTATTATTGAATATTATTTCGAATATTATTCGAGGGCTTATGACTCCTTTATATTATTATTGAATATTACTTGGATATTCAATCAAGGATGTATGACTCCTTTATTTTATTATTGAATATTATTTCGAATATTCATTCGAGGGCTTATGACTCAGTTTATTTTATTATTTGAATATTATTTGAATATTCATTCGAGGGCTTATGACTCAGTTTATTTTATTATTTGAATATTATTTGAATATTCATTCGAGGGCTTATGACTCAGTTTATTTTATTATTTGAATATTATTTGAATATTCATTCGAGGGCTTATGACTCAGTTTATATTATTTAATGAATATTATTTGAATATTCATTTGAGGATCTATGACTCCGATTATTTGATGAGATATATTCTTTATTTTATTAAAGAATAATGTTTCGATAACCAAACTTATTTTTGATTATTCAAAATAAAGATAGTACTTTCATATAAGTATATCTTTGGTTATTTAATACTCATTTCAAGTATAAGTCTTACAACTTCTACTTCAGTTATTTGTATAAAGATTATTCTTTATGGGAATATTATTTAAATAATAATATTCAGTCATTTTCTAAATATTCTGGGGACTGATTTACTTCATTAAATCAGCTTTACTCCAAACACTCTATAAAGTGTTTTTGAGTCTTCAAAATGATTTTTTAAAGTTAGAGCGGATCCCAAAACTCATTTTTATATTTAAGATCTTCCTTTTAAAGGGGATTTAAATACTCGTTCAAAACCTGAGGGATCCGGCTCTATGGTGTGTTTTATATTCGCAACAAGGTTGCTGTTTTGATAAATGAATTGATTACTTGCCCAATGTTCGGGAAGTAAGCCCATCTAATTGAGTCGGCATAAGCGACAGGCCGGGGTACGGTCTATCAAAGTGTAAGTGGCTGGGTGGCAGTCCATCAACGCGTAAGAGGCCGGGTGGCGGTCCAGCACAAGGTCCTTATGTGGCCAGGGTGATGACCGGTGGGGGATTCATCCATCTACTAGTAGAAAAGGTTACTTATTGGTATTTTTGCCTGATCAGCAAGATATCTGGTTTATACCAAAATTCTTTTCCTTTCCAAAAAAATTCATTGGATATTATAACTCTGTTCATACTTTACATGACAGAGATTTTCAGGAAATGTATGAGATATATATATATATATGGATATATATATATCAGGACTTAATGAAGTATCTCGTAACTTCGTTATTTATAATGATATTTCAAAGATTGAATCTATTCAAGTCTTATCTTGTAGTCTCATCTGGGTGATGAACTTTGAAACTAATTATAACTTGAACGGTGGTAGTTCAAGTAGTATTTGGAAAAGATATAAGTATATTGGAGTATCTTGTAACTTCATTTTTTTTTAAACTTATATCTAGTAAATGATTATCTTATGCATGACAAAGATTTTCAGAAAAATGTTGAGACAAGGTTAGATATATGAGATCACCTTGCAACGGTATTTTTATACAGTTATACACTGGAACTCTGTGTGTATTATGCATGGAAGAGGACTTCCAATATTTTGAAAAGTATATATGTATATATACTGAATATTTTGCGACTTCATCGCATTAAGATATAAAACTTGGTTCATTTCTTTTGACCAAGACTTTCATGAGTACTATGAGAAGGCTCATATACTATTAATCATTATACATATTATTTTGGTGGGCTTGCTGCTCACCCTTGCTTTCTTCTTTCATCACACAACAACAGATAGAAAAGATGAACAGAACCAAGCTCCCGATTCGCAAGCGATTAGGAGACGTTCCGCAGTTTTCTAGAAGCATTGATGCCGCCGTAGCTGAGGTAGGAACTACCAATAGGCTAGGCTTTCAACTTTTGATGTACCAGATTTATTTATATTTATGAATTGTAATAATGGCAAAGAAATATAAATTTATTCAGAATACCTTTTAAGGTGTATTGGCAGATAATTGTGGAATAAAATGACTTGTGGTTATTTTTGGATGTTCATCTCTGAGACTATAACGTGTGGTGTGTGTGTTTATTGTGGGGTCACAGTACAGAGTAGTTGAGTAATTATTAAGATTGGGTGTTATTAAGGGAAATGGAACTCGTGACGACCCGGATCCCCGACCCCGGATCTGGGGGTGTTACAGAAATGGTATCAGAGCCAAGCGTTATAAACCTCAGAGATGATGGGACGTTAAGATAATAAGTTCACTAAGATAATAAGAACTCTTGCCAAGTTCATAGTCGGACTACCTAACGTAGTACTGACAGTTAAAACCCTTATGGGAACCCTTATAAATGTAGCGATAGAAGCGTAGTTCGTTATCGTATATGGTAGCGGGACTCTGAACCCTGAAGTTGAGGAACATCAACGCGATGATGTTTTATTACTAATTGGAGATCAGATTATGGATCCAATAGAGCGTCCTAACGCAGGTCCGGATGATGTTGGTATTGAGGATGTAGCGGTTGAGGATGTTGTCCTAGAAGGGATAGTTGCTGAGGAGGATCCCATGGAGGATCCTGACGAGATTGGATAAAGGACCACTGATGAATTGATGACCCTGGTTGGGTCGACTACCAGAGGTAGGATTGGCCGGTCACTACCAGAGGTTCGTTCAAGTTTGTAAAGATAGTAGCCCCTTTAACGCGGCTTACTCATAAGACTGAGAAGTTCGAATAGACAGAGAAATGCGAGAACAGCTTTCAAAAACTGAAGCAGAGGTTGGTGATGGCCCCTATGCTGGCGTTGCCGGATGGAAAAGGAGATTTTGTGAAGTGTAGTGACGCTTCGCACAAGGGCTTAGGGTGCGTGCTTATGCAGCACAGCAAGATAATCGCGTCTGCGTCAAGACAATTAAGGTAATATGAAATTCGATATCCCCGCCCATGAGCTTAGGCTCGTGGCAATAGTTTTACCCTAAAGATTGGAGGCACTACTTGAATGGAGAGAAGTGTGAGAATTACCTAAGCCATAAGTGCTCTAGTACATTCTTACGTAGAAAGAGCTCAACATACGCCAGAGGAGGCGGTTATAGCTAATCAAGAATTATGATTGGGAGATTCTTTATCATTCAGGGAAAGCCAATGTGGTGGCTGATGCCATTAGTAAAAAGGAGAGACTCGAGATGATAATGTCTTTGGGAGAGTTGATAAGAGATTTTGAGAAAATGGAAATAGTAGTGAAGGTAACCGGAGCCGGTACTGAAAAGTTGTTTGAGATTGCAATAGAGACCGAATTATTGGAAAAGAGCATATTGTGCCAGAAAAAGGTGATGAATGAAGGCAGAGAGCCAACAAATAAATATGAGATTAATACCGAGAAAGATGATAAGAGAATAATGAGGTATTCCTATAGAATTTGGGTTCCGAAAGTTCAAGAGCTTAAGGATGAGAACTTAGATGAGAGCCATAGTTTGAGGAATAGGATTTAGGGCAAACCCAGAGTGTGATAGTCAGGGAGGTTGCCATCAAGAAAGAAAGAACCCATAACATAATAGAGTGGAAAACAAGGTTTTTAATGTATAAGATAACCCCGATTATGGGAGAAGGTTGAAACATTTCATACTAAGGAAACAGAAAGTCGAGTAAGGAAAGGAGACCCGAGACGGTACTCCTATATGGCAATTTATGGACCTGTCTAGACAGAACTTAGACTATTATCCCCAACCACCACCCTGAGGGGACAATGCGGCAGGAAATTCTTTCATGACCTTTAAATCGTTAAGCTCTCAGAGTTCCAAGGAACAGGTTGACCTAGTCGAGGCAAGAGCCTGGCTAAAGGAAATATAGGAATCATTTGAGATTCTAAATGATTGACGAATCACAAAAGACTATTTTTATCACTCACCCTCCTAAGAGAGAGACCACCTGCTGGTGAAAGGCCAAGGAAGGCACGGAGCAAGAGATTATAATAAACTGATTTAAGTCCAGTCAATTGTTTTCGGGAAAGTAATTCCCAAAGATAAGGAGATAGTGTAAAAGCTTTAGAGTCAGAACAAAGGCAGACGAGTATGATAAATTATGAATCTAAGTTGTAAAAGTTGTCAAGATTCGTTCTGAGGACACGAATCCAGAATGACGGGATGTTTGAAATCAATGCTTATGTTGTGTTAGTTCATGAAATAATGATAAGGAAGTTGGTTATGAGGAAACCCTAAAGACTCGTAGTAATAGAAATAGAAAAGTAAGTAATCGTCAGGATGAGGGTGATTCACCATGAGTTAAAATTGATGGTTGAGGGCATAAGAGATACATATATATTATCCCCTGTAAGTTGGGAGGATTCGAAGAAACCTTGAGATAGTTCGAAGGATAAATAATGAGACGCAGATAGACTGAGGAGACAAGAAAGTAAGAAATTAAGAAAATTGGATGAAGGAAGTGACCTTCAAGAATGTGAAGTGTAAGACCGGTGGCTTGATACCCAGGAAGGGAGACGCCAGGTATGAAAGATATCCCAACATTGAGATGACTGTTGAGATAAACAAAAAAAGTAAATAAGGATTTATTAAGAAGAAGTTCACGTTGAACACGACCAATATCTTCCAGATCATCCATGTGATCATTACCAAATCAGGAAAGAAAAGCGGATAACCATTTTTATCTTTTGGAGGCCATGTGGATTGACCTTAACTTGAATAAGGATGCTATTGTGAAATTCGGTATAGACTATCGAGGTGGAAATGATTGAATAAGATACCCTTATCAGGGATATATGACTTTATTTATCCATGGAAGGATGCTTGTACCTTTTTAAAGGTGGAATTAAGGATAGAACATCGGTAACTTAAAATGAATCCTAGGGGAATGCATAAAGGTTGGCATTTCACCCTTAATAGGGATAGTATGAGTTTTGACAGTATGAATTGGAAAGGATTAAGGTAATAATAACCTTTAAGGATCAGTGGAGAAATTTTTCAGAAGTAAATAGACAATGGTTCTAGTATCAGTAAATGGTATTTTGATATGCCCTGTATATAGGGAATACAGGAGGAACGATTGAAGGATAACCTTAGAGGTTTTACAAGGAGAAAGGAAATATTCGAAATTCTCAAGAATAAAAATGTTGATAAAGGAAATATGACATAATTATAATGATGCCAAGTGGGGCACGTGTTAAACCACGAGAAAGTATGGATCGAACCAGTAAAGGTCGAAATTATTCAGGGCAATTAGGACTTAAGATAAAAGATGTTCTAAGTATGATTGAGAGTCAGTCGTGACAGTGATTAACCTCTAAAGACTGAGGCAATAACTTATGGAAAAATGGTGATATTTTTTTTTACTCATCAGATTTTAAGGAATACATCTTCACAAAAGCAGTGATTGAAATAAGGTAGAAAATTTATTTGGAGGTGGTTAAAATGACATTGACTATAAGGAAATTTTAATATCAGGAAAGGCCAAAGAGGTGGCCGACACTTTAAAGGTAAGAGGATAATTATAGGCGCTTGTGCCAGAGGAATACAGTGATGATGGTTAAAACTGTGAAGGTTGTATTATGGTTTGGAAGATTGACATTCCTTCTGATGACTGTGCAATACCCAACCGTAATAGTAGTTGGTAAAAGTTTAATTCGTGTAATCGCCATGAACGGGCTATCTATCTTAGGAGGTCCTATCTTGGGATAAGCCAGGACCATGTTTCCAAAAGGACTAGACGAACCTTTGAGTTAAGTCTTCTATTTAAGGCATATGATTAAGAATGGTATTAACCTGCTATCGTTGCTTTGATTGAAACTCTTCTGCAATTTTATCTGCTTCATGTCATGAAAGTACGTCAGAGTTTGGAGTGTTCTTCATGAATTGTGATTGGTGGTTATGTTAACTCCTTAGGAGAATTTGATACGACATGTATAGACTCCGTATGGTTAGATATTAAGATTTTATGGAAAAAATGAATGACGACAGTAGGTCAGTGGTGGACCATAGTAAGGCAGCAATGATTCTGCGAGTATTGAGCTGATTACAACCGTGAGAGTTGTATTGGAATGGGTGTTGAGATTGAGTACCACTAATCGGGTCGTGGTAGTGTATAAGTTATCATTGATAGACTAATTAAGTAGAGTATCTACCTCGTGAATAATTATTCTTTCTTATCAATAGAGAGTCGTATTATTATACGAGGAAGGTTGCGGTGCAAGCATAGAATTCTAGTAACGATGATGTATAGAATGAGATCCCAGATTCGATTTTCGATGTCGAGGGAGTTTCAAAGGTGATTATGTATAAGCTCGAGGAAGAGTGTGGGTCCATAGAATGATGGACGGGATAGCGAAAATATTTAGGCATGGGAAATACGAGGCTATAATGCTTGATGCTGATATAAATACGTATATGTTTTGTTCTCCTATGACAAACCTCTATAGTTCAGAGGTAGGTTCCAAGCCAGATATTTTGTGGCAGTATATTTTTTTCATATATATAATTCTCTTCAGTTCGTTCTTTTCTCTTCTTTTCATTTCATGTAAGCTGAGAAGAACAACCCTTCCAAAAGGGGAGGTATTGCTGAATGACTATCTATCTGTGTGATAGAAGCCGAGTAGGATACCAGCTATTGTTTAATTGCTTGTCAAGTACTAAAGGCTGGCCACCTTCTGTACTAACTATGCGATATAACAAGTGTTCATGATCATAGTGATCTCTCAACAAATTCCTTTACTTCTATTTGATTGATCAAATTTTGGAAAATAGAAACAACTGAAAAAGGAGTAATAAAGTGGTGGTAGTATGCGGAATGGGAACACATTCGTGATACTAAGGTTGACGTGGTTATTAAAAGGTTATAGAACGCTAACGAGCAAAAGTATAACCAGTATAATATTAGGAACGGAAGGTAGTAGCGATTACGAACTGGAAAAGAATGGGTATTGAGAAGCAGAAGCTCTAATGCTAAAAGCAATAATGAGAGTCTGTGCAATAGACTTGAAAGAATTTGGAATGATCACTTAATTCGGATTGAGTTATCTTACGACAATAGATCATATGTCATTATCGAGATGTCGCCTTATGAGATCCTTGAGGGAAGACAATGTCGATCTCCCTTATGTTAGGATGAAATTGTAGAGCGCAAGATGCTCGGACCCGCAGTAGTCCAAAGGACCAATGATATGATAGATCTAATCAGAGGACGGCTGGTAGTAGCCCAAGATGGACATGATAAGTATGTTGATTTGACACGAAAGGATAAAGAGTATGAAATAGGGGACCTAGTAATGATATAGGTATCCCTTGGAAAGGATTGATGAGGTTCGGAAAGAAAGGAAAGCTAAGTCTACAATTTGTTGGACCCTTGGATATATTAAGACGTTTGGGAAGTTAGCATATGAGCTAGCCCTAACCCCGAACATGTAGCAGGTCGTAACGTGTTTCACGTATCAATGTTAAGGAAGTGTAATTCAGATGCCAGATAAATAGAGGCATATGAGCGCATAGATATGCAACCCGACGTAACCTATATGGAGCAACCAGGAAGGGTTATAGAGTGAAAAGGAACAAGTGCTTAGGAGAAGGATTATCAAACTAGGCAGAGTTTGGTGGTAGAACCACAATGTGGGAAAATTGACTCGAGAGTTAGAAAGTGTAATGCTAAGCAAGTATCCCCATTTGTTTTCTATCTGATTCCGGGACGGAATCCTTCTAAGGAGGGGAGACTGTAATAACCCCAATTTTGGAGAAATTTTGAAACCCTTATGAATAGTGTTTTTGCTGAACGAGAAAACTTTTCATGCCACGCTATGTAGGGGTTCTGTTATTGATCTTATGGGATATTATTAGTACTCTATGTGGTATATAAGTGTATGTAAAGATCGTCAGAATCCAATTCCGAACACTTTGATTTTTCCCGGAAATCCACAAGATACGGAGAGAATTGAGTACAAGGTAACAGGATAAAAAGGATTTAAATTAAAGGATTATAAGAGAGGATCATAGAAGGAATACAATATATTGAGAAAGGTTAAGGGAACCTAAGTAATAAGATCCCGGGTATGATCCCTCAAATGATAAACGAGAACGAAAGATAAGCGAACCGTAAAACAAATAAGTGACCAAGAGACAAGCTTGTACAAGAAGCCAGGGATTGTGACATCATCAAACCACAAGGTGTGGACAAGTGGGAGCATTATGACATGTGCAAGGTGACACAAGCATGACATGGGAAGGAAGGAGGTGTGGTGGCTTTTTAACCAAACAAATTCAAGGGCAACAAGGTAATTAACTAAATCAAACACAAAAACAAGCCAACCAAGCCAAGCAAAATCATTTTCATCAAAATCAAAAAGAAACCAAGGCATGGTTCATCATGCTCTCGGCTTTTTACTATTGCAAATGGGCAAGAATTCAAAAACTCAAGATCCAAGCCTCCTAAATTGGTGAGTTAATTCCCTAATCATCTTCATGCTTAGTTAGGGCTATATCATGAGTTTAAGCCATCAATTCCTTCTCCATCTTCTCCATTTAATCAAAGAAGAAGACTATGAATAGTGTTTTCAAGTTTTTAACTTGAAGTTTTTCTTGTTTTTCTTGAAGATCCAAGCATTCTTAAGACTTCTCAAAGCTTCTTAAGGCTTCCTAGCTCCTCCCACCACTCAAAGGAAGGTATACCATCTCCAAACCCTAGATTCCTATATATTATAAGTTGATTTTGATTAGTAGGGTGCTATTGTAGCTTGTTGTTGTGATTTAGAGTTTGGGATTTGAAATGGTAGTGAAATGGAATGGTGAATGTTGTGGTTTTGATTAAAAGGACTTAAGTATAATTAAAGTTAACTTAGGCATAAGTATGAATGATTAAATTGAATTGGTTGGGGTTGTTATGATGTGATAAGGATGGATGTTGGTTGTATGTTGGATTTGAGGTTGATTTGGAATGGGTTTGAATGGTTTAAAATATTGGAAATCGCGTAAACATAGCCGTCGTAACGTCCGATTTTCTTTGGACTGTTTTTGTGCATAGCATTAGGACCCTATAACCCCCTGCTAGATTATGACCACTGCCATGTTTAGATAGCTCATGTTACGAGCTTCGTTTTGATATGTAGTTCGTTCGATTCCGATGCACGGTTTAGGAGAAACGACCATTTCAAGTAACGGCGTTTCGCGAACGAAACTTTTCCCCTCGCCTTACTTTGAAACATAGGTTAAAGACCAATAAGGGTTAATTAATGTATGAAACATTTATGGTAAGTGTGTTAGGCAGTTGGTAAGACACTCGCGAAGGAATCGCTTTAAAACTCGTAAAGGTTAAATTATTAAAAATTGTGGAGCCGAGGGTACCCGAGTGACTTAAGCGAATCAGTGAGCGCAAAACAAGCGTTAGAGTCTAAGTTAGTTAAAGTATAGATTTACAAGTGACTTTGGTTTAATTCCAACTTACTTGTTGTTTATAGGTTACCAGACTCGTCCCGAGCCATTCGTAACCCCAGTCGCTCAGGCAAGTTTTCTACCCGTTATACTGTTGTTGTGATGAATATATGTATATGCATTATCTTGTGATAGATGCATGTTGGTTAATTAGCAAATGTTGCGATATATTGAAGCATGCTGATATGATATATATATGCATGCCTGTCTCATATTCTTGAGTTATATATCTGTTGGTTCAGTTGATAATACCTATGCTAGAGGATAGCGGTAACTTGCATATACCCTTAGTATAGGGACCCAAAGGTGAAAATATTTTCTAAAACCGGGAGTCGAGGATCCCGAGTAGATTTTGTATATATGGATATGGATATATACATATATATATATATATATATATATATATATATATATATATATGGTTATAGTTTTCCAAACTATTAATCGAATAAGGTTTATTCGATAACTTTAACTTTATTTTATTATTGAATATTATTTCGAATATTATTCGAGGGCTTATGACTCAGTTTATTTTATTATTTGAATATTATTTGAATATTCATTCGAGGGCTTATGACTCAGTTTATTTTATTATTTGAATATTATTTGAATATTCATTCGAGGGCTTATGACTCAGTTTATTTTATTATTTGAATATTATTTGAATATTCATTCGAGGGCTTATGACTCAGTTTATATTATTTAATGAATATTATTTGAATATTCATTTGAGGATCTATGACTCCGATTATTTGCTGAGATATATTCTTTATTTTATTAAAGAATAATGTTTCGATAACCAAACTTATTTTTGATTATTCAAAATAAAGATAGTACTTTCATATAAGTATATCTTTGGTTATTTAATACTCATTTCATGTATAAGTCTTACAACTTCTACTTCAGTTATTTGTATAAAGATTATTCTTTATGGGAATATTATTTAAATAATAATATTCAGTCATTTTCTAAATATTCTGGGGACTGATTTACTTCATTAAATCAGCTTTACTCCAAACACTCTATAAAGTGTTTTTGAGTCTTCAAAATGATTTTTTAAAGTTAGAGCGGATCCCAAAACTCATTTTTATATTTAAGATCTTCCTTTTAAAGGGGATTTAAATACTCGTTCAAAACCTGAGGGATCCGGCTCTATGGTGTGTTTTATATTCGCAACAAGGTTGCTGTTTTGATAAATGAATTGATTACTTGCCCAATGTTCGGGAAGTAAGCCCATCTAATTGAGTCGGCATAAGCGACAGGCCGGGGTACGGTCTATCAAAGTGTAAGTGGCTGTGTGGCAGTCCATCAACGCGTAAGAGGCTGGGTGGCGGTCCAGCACAAGGTCCTTATGTGGCCAGGGTGATGACCGGTGGGGGATTCATCCATCTACTAGTAGAAAAGGTTACTTATTGGTATCTTTGCCTGATCAGCAAGATATCTGGTTTATGCCAAAATTCTTTTCCTTTCCAAAAAAATTCATTGGATATTATAACTCTGTTCATACTTTACATGACAGAGATTTTCAGGAAATGTATGAGATATATATATATGGATATATATATATCAGGACTTAATGAAGTATCTCGTAACTTCGTTATTTATAATGATATTTCAAAGATTGAATCTATTCAAGTCTTATCTTGTAGTCTCATCTGGGTGATGAACTTTGAAACTAATTATAACTTGAACGGTGGTAGTTCAAGTAGTATTTGGAAAAGATATAAGTATATTGGAGTATCTTGTAACTTCATTTTTTTTTAAACTTATATCTAGTAAATGATTATCTTATGCATGACAAAGATTTTCAGAAAAACGTTGAGACAAGGTTAGATATATGAGATCACCTTGCAACGGTATTTTTATACAGTTATACACTGGAACTCTGTGTGTATTATGCATGAAAGAGGACTTCCAATATTTTGAAAAGTATATATGTATATATACTGAATATTTTGCGACTTCATCACATTAAGATATAAAACTTGGTTCATTTCTTTTGACCAAGACTTTCATGAGTACTATGAGAAGGCTCATATACTATTAATCATTATACATATTATTTTGGTGGGCTTGCTGCTCACCCTTGCTTTCTTCTTTCATCACACAACAACAGATAGAAAAGATGAACAGAACCAAGCTCCCGATTCGCAAGTGATTAGGAGACGTTCCGCAGTTTTCTAGAAGCATTGATGCCGCCGTAGCTGAGGTAGGAACTACCAATAGGCTAGGCTTTCAACTTTTGATGTACCAGATTTATTTATATTTATGAATTGTAATAATGGCAAAGAAATGTAAATTTATTCAGAAAACCTTTTAAGGTGTATTGGCAGATAATTGTGGAATAAAATGACTTGTGGTTATTTTTGGATGTTCATCTCTGAGACTATAACGTGTGGTGTGTGTGTTTATTGTGGGGTCACAGTACAGAATAGTTGAGTAATTATTAAGATTGGGTGTTATTAATGGAAATGGAACTCGTGACGACCCGGATCCCCGACCCCGGATCTGGGGGTGTTACACGAAGCCTAGACTCATTCGTTGGGTGCTCTTGCGACAGGAATTTGAGTTAGAGATCAAGGATCGAAAAGGTACTGAGAATCAAGTAGCTGACCATCTCTCTAGATTGGAAAATCCCGAGTTTACTTCCCATGATATGACATTGATCAATGAATCTTTTCCGGATGAGCAGTTGTTCGCAGTTCAGGAGGAAGAGCCATGGTTCGCAGATATTGTGAACTATCTGGTCAGCAATATAATGCCTCCTAATATGAATACAGCTCAAAAGAAGAAATTGCTGCATGAGGTGAAGTGGTATATGTGGGATGAACCATATTTGTTTAGACAGGGAGCTGACCAGATCATCAGGAGATGTATCATATTCTGTGAGACGGAGGGGATACTACGAGACTGCCACTCCACAGTTTATGGTGGACATTATGGTGGTGAGAAGACGGCAGCTCGTATTCTGCAAGCAGGTTTTTTCTGGCCTACTTTGTTTAAGGATGCTCATCAGTTCGTTTTAAGGTGTAATCGTTGCCAAAGAGTGGGGAATCTTACGAGGAAGGATGAGATGCCGTTAAATGTGATGTTTGAAGTTGAGGTCTTTGCTGTTTGGGTAATCTATTTTATGGGACCATTTATCTCGTCCTGCAATAATCAGTACATCTTGCTGGCAGTCGATTATGTCTTAAAATGGGTAGAAGTCAAGGCTCTACCGATGAACGATGCAAAGGTAGTGTTGAATTTTCTTCATAAGCAGATTTTCACAAGGTTTGGAACGCCACGAGTAATCATAAGTGATGAGGGGTCGCATTTCTACAACCGTAAGTTCACTTCTATGATGCAGCGCTACAATGTGAATCAACGTGTTGCTACTGCCTATCATCCGCAAATGAATGGTCAAGCGAAAGTGTCTAATAGAGAGATCAAGTGCATTCTAGAGAAAGTTATTTGTCCGTCAAGGAAGGATTGGTCTTTAAAGCTCGATGAAGCTGTTTGGGCTTACAGAACAGCATACAAAACTCTACTTGGGATGTCCCCGTTTCAACTTGTATATGGTAAGGGATGTCAATTACCTACGGAACTTGAGCATAAAGCCTATTGGGCATTGAAGAAGTTGAACCTTGATCTAGATGCAACTGATAAAAAGCGAATGCTTCAGTTAAATGAACTTGATGAATTTCGACTCCAAGCGTACGAGAACAACAAAATGTACAAGGAAAAAGTGAAAATATGGCACGACAGGAAGCTATATCTTAAGTCATTTGTGCCGGGGCAGGAAGTTCTTTTATTCAACTCTCGTCTCCGACTTTTTCCTGGAAAGTTGAAATCAAGGTGGTCTGGACCTTTTATTGTCAAAACTGTGTTTCCACATGGAGCGGTGGAGATTTTTGAGAATGATCCGGGCCAAGCATTCAAGGTTAATGGTCAGCGTTTGAAGCATTATTATGGGGACACGGCAAACTGGGAAGTGGTTAGTGCCGTTTTATTGTCAACTTGAGTAAGGTACGCTACGTCAAGCTAATGACGAAAAAGAAGCGCTTCTTGGGAGGAAACCCATGATTTGTTGTTATAGGAACCCTTAGAAGTTCGTAACCTATCCAAAACCACAAAAAAATTAGAAAAACAGGGCAAGAAAATTATTTTTCTAGAAGACCCCTGAGCGCCCGCTCAGCAAAGCTGAGCGACCGCTCAGGGACCGACTGACAGAATTTTTTTTCAGCCTTAGAAAAATTTAGAAAAATCCAGAAAAAAAACATAAATATACAAACACAACCCCACTACCCACGAATTATCTTCCCATTACCCACGTTTTTAACCCTCAAACCCACTCCTAGTCAAATTTTAACCTAATCTCTACCCTAAATATACATACAACTATTCCATATACTCCCTCATACACTTTTAAACCTTAAACTCTCTCCCATATTCAAAAACACACAAACCTTAAGCACTTTTTCTCAGTTTCAATGGCATCCAAGAGATCCAGGACTATTGATAGCAGCAGTACTGTTCCTACTGCGGATTCTTCAAGTGGTACTGCTACGAGGCCTCGTTTATTTGATAGGGCTGCTAAGGAGGAGTATACTAGGCTTTTGGGTAAGACGATTTTGAAGGAGAGAGGATTCTTACCATCGGGGAGGGATGGTGAGTTGTTGCTAATGATTGCTGAGAAGGGTTGGATTACTTTCTGTGAGTCACCAGAGGCAGTCCCGATGAGCGTGGTTCGTGAGTTCTATGCAAATGTGAAGGCTGAAAAGAATGGGTTTTCTATTATGCGGGGGATGACGGTGGATTATCACCCTGAGGCAATTTGCCGTGTGATTGGGCAGCGACAGAGGAAGCCCACAGAGGAGAATTGGAATGAGAAGACTGCTGAAGATTTTGACTTGGATTTGATTTGTGCTACTCTCTGTAGGCCGGGCACGGTTTGGACGTTCAAGAATGGGACTAACGAGTATCGTCATTTTCCGGCGATTGCGATGAATAGGTATGCCCGTGCATGGAATGCCATTATTTGTGCTAATATTCTGCCTACTTCACATGCACATGAGGTTACAGTTGAACGAGAATAGTTGTTATGGGGTATTTTGAATGAGGAGTACTATGTGGACCTTGGTGAGTTCATCTACCAAGGAATTCTAAAGTTTTTGAGGGGAGCTAAGCACATGAACATCCCTTATACATCCACGGTTACAAAGCTTTGCCGAGCAGTGGGAGTTCAGTGGCCGTCTCACGAGCAGTTGCAGCTGTCGGCCGCTCTTATTGATTCCGGGACTCTGAATGCGATGCAGGAGTGGACTGGTGGAGAGCCTGAGGAGCATGGGCTGGGTTATTATCTTCCAGGAGGGCGTCCAGCACGCGCTGCTACCATGACGAGACCAGGGCGTGATGAGGCAGGTTCTTCTAGAGCTCAGGAGGGTGCTGGGATGGCTGATGCCCAGTATAGGAGGATGTCGAGGAGGATGGATGCTATGTACGAGACACAGAGCAGGTTTGCTCAGGAGCTCACCCTCACATTTGGGACTGCTTTTAGAGGCCTTGGAGCTGACATCCAGTGGCCTGTTTTTGGTGAGGACTCTGCATATCTGCCTCCTGATACTCCACCCTCTAAGGGTAATGATGATGATGATATCTCCGAGTAGGTATACCCTGTGTTCCTTTCTACTACCTTCACTGGGGACAGTGAAGATTTTAAGTTTGGGGGTGGTAGATATGGAATATTTTGTGTGTGTGTCATATAGTTGCATATTCATGATAGTTTAGTTCATATAATTGCATATTTTTGCCATATAGTTTTTTTTTATATTTATTTTATCTTATAGCTTTATTTATCATGTCATGTAGCTCATGCATATACCATGATCCCTTTTGCATTGCTTTACCAATTGATTTGTGATGTTGATGCGCGTGTAGTGATAGCGTTAAAGGATGTTGAGTCTTGTAGGTTGACGTGCATGCTAGATTCACTTGTAATTTCACTAAGTCTTAGAGAATGCTTAAGGACTAGATTGTTGTCACGGTTTGATGGTTTTCAAGGTTAATCTATTGATTATGCTTAGAATTTATAATAGGTTCTTAGTGATAAAAGACATGAAAAGAAAAATTGGAGTAAAAAGTGGAATTCATTGCTAATTGTGGCTAGGCGTCAAATGGCTAGTAGCCGGCTCGTATTTTTATGCGAGTAGTCTAGGTTTGAGCAAGATGGAGCGAAACGCACTTGCTCAGAAATTTTGAAAAAAAATATAAAAAGAAAAAAAAAAGAAAAAAAAGAGAAGAAAAGAAAAAAATAGAGAGTTAATGCATAATTGATCACAAGTGGGCTCTTTGGTATTCGAGTTATTAAGTTTTTAGGGGACTTTATGCCTAGTGACCTAAGGTTTTTATAGTCTGGGATCCGCTAACCTAACGCTCGCTATATGGATGTCATTGCATAAGTCTTTTGTGGACCTCACTCATTGCACAGTCAAATAAGCATTTATTTGTTGTGTTAAATAAAAAAGCATGATTCAGTGATAAGCTCCTGTAATCTTGAAGTGTTATAAGTCATGTTGTGCCTAGAATTTTATTCTTCGTATAATCATGTGATTACCTTGAGGATAGTCGAGTTATGATAATTGATCTAGTTTCGAAGCATATCTGTTAAGCATCCGCACACACCAGGTTTCCGGCTGTATGTTAGTTTGCATGATTTGATTGATCTTTATTCGCCTAATTGCATTTGTTGAGATGTCATAAGTTGGTTGTTTTGGTCGTAGTAAGGGGAATCGCTGTATTTCATATATATTCCATTCATGCATATTTTTTTGTTTTATTTTTGAGTCTGTGATGCTTGAGGACAAGCATCGATTTAAGTTTGGGGGTGTAATAAGTGTCATTTTATACCACTTAGAACGTCTTATAATGACTTGAATTGATGTCTTGAAATCAAGTATTTTGTGTATTTGATGCATTTTTCTAGTGTTTGTGCATTTCTGGGTATTACTTGCGTTTGTGGAGAGATTTCATCAAGAATAAGCCTTGACACGTGTTTGGCATTGCAAGTGGGAAGATAGGAGCAGAATGCAGCAAAGAACGTGAGCAAAAATAGAGTTTTTTCCAGAAGGGGTCTGAGCGCCCGCTCAGCTCTGCTGAGCGACCGTTCAGGAAGCTGAGCGCCCGCTCAGGAATGCTGAGCGGTCGCTCAAGGACGAAAATTTAAAATATTATTTTTAGACTCCTGATTCTCTTAAGCTTCCAACTTCTGAGATAGCTGGGTTTTGTGAGACTCCTATATAAGTAGTTTTCAAAGACGTTCCACGTAGTGTTGAATCGTAGTATTAATCGAGGAGCGAGGAGATAAGGAAGAAGACCGTTTTAGCACATCGCAACTAAGAGGAAGCATATTTTCTTGTGATTCTTTATTTCGTTGTAACGTTGGATGCTAGTTTTCTTTACTTTGAACCTATTTACTCTTGTGACGTACTCTGGTTTAATATAAGTAGTTTTAGTTATTATTCTCGTGTGTTATTATCATATTTTCGTATGAACCCATGGTGACGATGAGTTCAATCATGGGCTAATCGTGATCATGGGGTCGTAACGGATTTACTATGGAATTCTTTAGTTAGTTGTTTAATACCTTAGTGTGTGATGATTGTATGATATCTAGTATTGGTTGTGCTTATTCGTCTTATGTGCGTCGCAAACATATAAGATAGGGTGTTAATCTCTTATGAAGCGACGGTGGATCTTGAGGTTTAGAACTTGCCGTGCTAGCATAGGTTCATGTATGTGTATGCATGATTAGTGGGTATCTCTAACCATTTTACTTGCCCTGTGTAATCATAAGGAATAACTTGTGCTTAAATCGTTATGTTGTCAAATTCTGTAGACATATAGGGTCTCAACATAATTGATGCCTATTCAACTTCTATCTTAATTGTGGATGCTTGGTAAAATGGTATTAGTACAATGAAAGTTGGCTTTTATCAGTTTCGTGTTGTTCGATTAATATCATCATTGTTACATGCTAAGGGTAATAACAATAACTATTGAAGGAAGTAGTAATGAAGTTGTGATCTCATGTATGTTTAATATTGTTAATTCAAGTGTCAATTAAGTGCTTAATTCTCGTAGTTAATTGTAGTTAATAATTAGTTAATCAAATCTAAGTGCTATTGTCTTGACATTCAGAAGTAATTATACATTGGTGAGTGAGTGTTAATTGAACATAATTAGTCTGAGTCTCTGTGGGAACGAACTAGAAAGTATTCTATATTACTAGCGAACGCGTATACTTGCATGTATTATTAGCGCGTGTTTCCGCCCTAACAGTCTGTACGCGTTTGTTTCGTATAAAACGGACGAACGGTTTATTTATAACGAACAAAATAAGAATAAACGGGAATAAATCAATTAATAATATTGTTAATTGATTTTTAAATACCAAAATATAATTTTTGAAAGCTTGAAAACAATTTTTAGGAATTATTTGAATTAATTATAAATAATTATATTTTATTTAACTATTTATAAATAAAATTAATTGATTAAATGAATTAATCAATTAATTAAATCCATAAATAATCAGTTAAAATAAATTATAAATAATTAAAAAAATATAGATTTTTGAAAATAATAAAAGAAATAATTTTTGGAATTTAAAACAATTAAGAAAATAATATTTAGAATTTAAAATAATAAGTAAATGATTTTTAGAAATTAAAAAAATGAATTTTGATTAAATTTCAAATGAAAAAGGCAGAAACAAAACTAGGGAACAAAATTTTGTAACTCAATAATCAAAACTGGGTCGTTTTGGGTTTAAGAACGGGTCACACCGGACCTTGATGAACATCGGCCGGAGTTCTTAAGAACTCACCGGAAATCTGGAAATTACCCAGATTCCGGCCGGCCTGAAGAAAATCCGGTAGAGCTCCGATTTTGGCCAAAAAGGTCCAAAACATCCCGTTCTTGATTCCAATCGACTCTACATCGCTTCTACAGTCCAGAAACAATAACAAAAATACTCGACTAATCCCAGGGACCATTCGCCGGCAAAACGAGCAACAAACCGGCGACTTCATCGGAAAACCCCGAACTCAAATAACCCTCAACCAAACTCAGTGATTTCGGTGTCAAAACAGAGGTATAATCTTTTATAATCTATCCAGAACATCAAGAATCAATAAGAACATCATAATAATCTCAAAAATCGATTTGAAAAATCCTAAAAACTTATAACTCGAACTAAGCAATCCCGTAATCAAACAATGCATATATATACATGATTCGACTCTAAACAAAACCATGAAGCTTTATCAATCAACAAAAACAACCAAAAATCATTCAGGGATCAAAACGAAATTCAAGCTCAAGAACATCAAAATCGCTTTTTCAAGATATTTCACCTCAGATGCTAAAACTGGTATCAAATTAACGGGCTCGTTGAGAGGTTTGTTTTGGTTACTAGAACATCAGATTTGGCTTCCTGAATCGCCCAAAATCATTTGATTTGTGTTCTTGAAGAAATTTTACCCCCAATTTTTATCCTGGTTTTTGTTTTTAATGAAAATAAAAATGAAATAAAAGAATTAATGGGCTATTTATATTTTCTGAAAAATAAAATACCCCAAAAATCAATTTAGGGTATAATTCCCCAAAAATTGCGAATAATTCCAAAATATAGAAATACTGGGTATTTGAAATACAATTGATTTTATAAAAATGAAAACACAAATTTTGTGGACTTTGACGTCCCGGTGGGGTCCCGGTCCATTGATTTTTGAAAAACAGAAACGATCCCTAAATTAACAGAAAGCCCCGAAAACACATAAAATGCATTCACCATACATAAAACGAGATAAATCGAATACCTCAATAAAGACGCAAATAACACGCGTCTAAATTACGGATCGATTCATATAAATGTAATTTAAACACGTAACGAGAATCATATTGGATCATTACGGATCCGAAAATAGATTACTTAGCCGCTAAGTAACAATAAGAATGATACAATTTAATATCATATTTGGATAGTTATCAAAACTGGGCTTCTTATAAAATACTCTATGAGAAAATAATGTAAAAATATCCCGCCTCTCGAGAATAGGGGTTTTATTGATTTATTAAAATGATTATCGTATCGAAAATTTTACGCCGAGACGCGTACGGGTCAAACCATAATCCGGATCGAAAAAGTTAAAATACAAAAAATGTCCGGAATTACTAGGTTAGGTTGGGAAGGAGTTTTCGGAAGAGTTCCGGGTTATAAAAACGTAAAAACGGTTGAAGTTGGACGATTCCCGACTTTATAAAATAGTTTTATAATTACTCGAAAAATAATTATTAAATATATAAATCCTTATAAAATCATATAACAGTCCAAAAATTACCAGAAAAATACCATAATTATATATACTTTATTCTGGACATATAAAAGTTAAAATACTCAACGGATAATGATTACAAGCATCAACGGATGATGATGATTGCATCGACGGATGATGATGACATCGACGGATGTTGATATTCGACGGATAACAAATATCAACAGATGATGATGTCAACGGATAATGAAATCAATATTTGTCACATTATTTGATCTTCGAAGAGGAAAAGGAAACATGAACTTCAAGGAGGTGAAGAACTTTATCTTAGAAGCAATTGTATAGGTTTCCTTGTTGTTAATAGAACATGATTCCTTATACATTGGTAGCTATGCTCTATATAAAGCATAGTTTAGGTTCATGCTATAAGCATTGCGACATTGTTATATCTTTCGTATAACCTAATAGCTCGCAAGGATATTTGTTCATCATTTTGAGGAGTACATGTGTAATAAGTTTTTATCAAATGATATAAAAACTATTGATTCTGTTGAAGTTTTGTCGAATTGGTTATATTAACTGTATTCACCCAACCCCTCTCCCCTCTACAGTTGATTAAGGGCTTAACAATTGGTATCTGAGCTTGTTGTTGATGTACAAACGGTTTAAGTTCTGAAGATTAATCAACCATGTCAGACAAAGGAGAAGAAGAAACACAGAATCTGGATCCGAAGCCACAACCCCCAGCCACATCACAGATAAGTAGCAACATGAGTATGTATGAAGCAATCAAGGTACCTATCCTGAAGATACATGAATATCCAATATGGAAAGTCATGATGGCCAAGTGTTTGGAAATCATAGATCCTGAATATCTGAATAGGATCTATGATGGTCCTCACAAACCAATGAAGGTAGCTGTCTCAGTTGCAGGAGAACCACAGAAGATGATAGACAAAGACATGGACTACTATCCTAAAGATATCTCATCTATCATGAACGATGCTAAGGTCAGATATATCCTGCACAACAGTCTTGATAATGTTATGTCCAATAGAGTCATTGGATGTAAGATAACAAAAGAGATATGGGATGCTTTAGAAGTAAAGTGTCAAGGTACAACTGATATCAAGAAGAACAGGAGGACAATACTTACTCAAGAATATGAGCATTTTGACTCAAGGGACAATGAGTCCTTAAGTGAGATATGTGACAGATTTCAGAAGTTGTTGAATGACTTATCCCTTGTCGACAAAGAATATGATTTGGAGGACTCAAACCTGAAGTTCCTACTTGCTCTCCCTGAAAAGTGGGACTATAAGGTCACATCAATAAGGGATAATTATGAACTTGATGAAACTCCTCTAGATGAGATCTATGGAATTTTGAAAACTCATGAACTAGAGATGGAGCACATAAAAGAGGAAAGTATCAAAAGCTAGACCAGTTGCACTCAAAGTTGAAGAGAAGCCAGAAGAGAATGCTAGAAGGAAAAGTTACTCCAAAGGAAAAGCCATGATTTCTAAGTCAGATATTGAATCATCAAATTCTGATGATAACTCAAATCCTGATACTGAATCAGATACTGATACTGATCACAACAACAATGAAGATATGGATCAAATGGCTGCCATACTGGTTAAAAGTTTTAAGAAGATGGTCTACAAGAACTTCAGGAAAGGGAGAAGATTTTCCAAAAAAGGTTCTAGTTCCTTAAACTCTGATAAGAGGAACAATAGAAGAGAAACTGATTGGAAAGAAGCTAGATCTGGAAAACCTAACAAGTCAAAAGAGAGATTTTACAACTGTGATGGACTTGGACAGTTTGTAGCTGACTGCAGAAAACCCAGAGCTGAGAAGAAACAAGCTTTTATCTCAAAGAAGAGAAACTGAGATGATTCATCAGACTCAGATGATGGGAACAATTACGCTCTCATGGCAAATGCTAATGCTGAAACCGACAATGCTGAATTAAAGGTACCTCAGTCTACTCTTACATTTGATACTGATGATATCTATGAATTAAGATTATTTATTAAGTCTCTGCATGTTAGTTTTAGGGATCAAACCTTAGAGAACAATATAATCAAGAGTGAAAACTCTGTGCTTAAGAAAAGGAATGATTACCTAGAAACTGAGTTGTTTTCCATGCTAGAAATTCAAAAATAAAGAGATAATGTTGTTTATGTTAAAGAAAAATTGTTAGAAAAACATGCTTATCCAGAAAACTAGCTAGCTAAGGAGAGAGAAGTCATTAAACTTTGGACTAACTCAGGAAAGACAACCCAGGAAATCTTGGAAAATGGCTGTTGGGGATCAGGATTAGGATATTCAGCTAGATCTAGTTCTGATAAGAAAAATGGAGAAGAAACTGAGAAAACAGAACCAATAAAAACTGATAGTCAGGTTAAATTGAACAAGGTTCAAATAAAGACCATTAAGTTTAATCAAAATGCTAATAATGTTAAGTCAATCCATGAGGAATGTACTACCTCAGCACCTTGATCAAACTTAACTACTGAAAAGAGTGAACAAGTTCACACAAATATAGTAAATATTCGTTTAATGACTCAGAAACGGCTTAAGCAAAAGTTGAAGGATGTACACATGAAAGACAAGAGGAAAAGGTCTAGGAAAAATAGGAATGGTAAGGTAGGTGTTAATAAGAATGGAAATTAGTGAATCCTTCTAATGCACCTAGAAAAACCTGTTTAAACTGTGGTAGCACTAATCATTTTTCTAATTCTTGCAGGACGAATAAAGAGATAAAAGCTATTCCTTCTAAATCAGAGTTTAGAAATAGAACAGCTAGATATAAATCACAGAATCCTTGTTTTCATTATGGCAGTGTTTGGCACTCTATTTATACATGTAAAGAGTATTACAGTTTATATTATAATTTTTATAAACTTAAACCCTCTTTAGTTAAAGCAAAATCTATTTCTGCATGTATAAATACTGATATTAAGAATGTTAACATAAATTCTGATATGAAGTCTTGTACTACATATGTTAACAAACTTAAAAAGGCCAAAGGATCCAAGAAAGTTTGGGTCCTTAAAAACAATTAATGATTCAAATTACTGATTGTAGGGTGAAATGAGGAATGCTCTAGTCTTGGACAGTGGATGCTTAGGACATATTACTGGTTATAAATCCCTACTATCAGAATTTTAGGAGAAGGCTGGCCCAAGCGTTTCTTATGGAGATGGCAACTTAGGAAAAATCTTGGGATATGGCAAAATCAAATTTAGAAATGTCATCATTGAAAATGTAGCTCTAGTTGCAGGACTCAAGCATAATCTGATTAGTATGAGCCAAATCTGTGACAGAGGTTACCATCTCAACTTCTACAAGGAGCATTGTGAAATTGTTAGTAAGTCTGATGGCAAGATCACATTGACTGGTGTGAGACATGGTAGTTTATATGAAATCAGGGTCTTCACAAACTTTGATAATTCAAAAGTTTGTCTACTGAGTAGAGCATCTGAGGAAGACAGCTGGAACTGGCATAAAAGACTTTCTCACCTGAACTTCAACAATATTAATGGACTTGTGAGGAAAGATCTAGTAAGAGGATTTCCCAATACAGTGTTCACTCCTGATGGCTTATGTGATTCATGCCAGAGAGCCAAGAAAAGGAAGACATCTTTCAAGGGTAAAACTGAATCCTCCATTCTTGAACCATACCATCTACTTCATGTTGATCTCTTTGGTCCACTGAATGTTATGTCTATTTCCAAGAAGAGGTATGCACTCGTAATTGTTGATGAATATACAAGATACACATGGGTGTATTTTCTGTACACCAAGGATGAATCTCCATCCATTCTTCTTGATCATGTGAGGGAGCTGGAGAAAGGATCAACACACAAAGTGAAGATCATCAGAAGTGACAATGGAACTAAATTCAAGAATAGCTCTATGGAAGAGTTCTGCACTTGGAACTCCACAACAAAATGGAGTTGCTGAAAGAAAGAATAAAACTTTGATAGAAGCTGCAAGAACCATGCTAGAAGAAGCAAGATTGCCTACCTACTTCTGGGATGAGGCTGTGCAAACTGCTTGCGTTACACAATATATAATATTGATCAACAAGCATGGAAAGATACCATTTGAGATGGTGAAAGGAAAGAAGCCAAATTTGAAGTTCTTTCATATTTTTGGTTGTAAGTGTTTTGTTCTTAAGACTCATCCGGAGCAGCTGGCCAAGTTTGATCTGAAAGCTGATGAAGGAATATTTGTAGGATATCCGTTGACTCTAAAAACCTTCAGAGTTTACAGTCTGGGAACAAGAACAGTTGTGGAATCTATACATGTATCTTTTGATGACAAGAAGATAACAGGTCTAGAAGATGCAGATGACCATGACAAGTTGAGATTTGAAAATGAAGTACCTTGTGCTGAACTTTTAAATCCTGATTCTGATATAGTAAGTCCTGATACCACTCAAAGCTCTGATCCAAAGAATAGTGGAAATTCTTCTGACACTGAAGCATATGTTGAGGGGGAGCAACATAACTTAAATCCAAAGTATACAACAAGTGATTCATTTCAAGAGAAATCAGTAGAAAGATCATCAGACTCATCTTCCTTCAATTCTGCTGAGTCAAATACTGATAACTATGGGAGCACTGATTCAGGGGGAGCATCAGGAAACAACAATGGTACTACTCAAAGAAATAACAGAGAATTCATGGATCGAGGGGGAGGTTCGTCTTCTAGGAGTCAACTTCCATCTGCAAGAAAATGGTCTAAGTCACACACACCTGACTTAATCATTGAAAACCCTAACAGTGGTGTAAGGACAAGAAAATCCACTCAGAATGAATGTCTCTACCATTCTTTTCTATCTCAAACTGAACCTAAAAAGGTTGAAGAAGCTCTACAAGATGCTGACTGGGTTACGGTAATGCAAGAAGAGCTCGATGAATTTAAAAGGAACAAAGTCTGGACTCTTGTGCCAAGACCAAAGAACAGATCTGTAGTTGGCACAATGTGGGTGTTCAGAAACAAAATTGACAGTGAGGGCATTATTATAAGGAACAAATCAAGACTGGTTGCAAAGGTTTACTCACAACAAGAAGGTATTGATTATGATGAGACATTTGCTCCAGTTGCAAGGTTAGAGGCAATAAGAATCTTTCTTGCCTATGCTTCTCACAAAAAGTTTAAGATGTTCCAAATGGATGTGAAGAGTGCATTCTTAAATGGAGAACTCGAAGAGGAGGTTTATGTTGAACAGCCTCCAGGGTTCATTGATCCAAGGTATCCAGATCATATCTACTTACTGGATACAACACTCTATGGTTCGAAGCAAGCTCCAAGGGACTGGTTTGAAACACTTGCTCTATTTCTTCTAGAGAGTGGTTTCACAAGAGATACAATTGATAAAACTCTCTTTTATAAATACCATGGTAAGGACTTGTTATTAGTACAGATATATGTTGATGATATCATTTTTGAATTTACTAATGATAAACTATGTGAGAGATTTGAAAAGATAATGCAGTCCAGGTATCAAATGAGTATGATGGGAGAATTGAGTTACTTTCTAGGGTTACAAGTCAAACAGACTAATGAAGGAATCTTCATAAATCAATCCAAATACACCAGGAATTTACTCAAAAAATTTGGAATGCAAGACTGCTCAACTATATCAACTCCTATGGCCCTGCAACCAAGTTAGATTTAAATACCGGTTCTTCAATAAATATAACTAATTACAGAGGTATGATTGGCTCACTCCTATATCTGACTGCTAGTAGACTTGATATCATGTATGCTACCTGTCTCTGAGCAAGGTTCCAAGCTGACCCTAGAGAACCTCATCTATTAGCTGCGATTTTTTTTAAGTATCTCAAAGGCACCATGAATCTGGGATTATGGTACCCTAGGGATTCAGACTTCAAGTTAATTGGATATTCAGATGCTGATTTTGCAGGATGCAAAATAGATAGGAAAAGTACTTCTGGAAGCTGCCAGTTTCTTGGAGGCAGATTGGTTTCTTGGTATAACAAGAAATAGAAGTCAATTTCCACGTCAACCGCTGAAGCAGAATACATTGCTGCAGGAAGTTATTGTGCTCAGATTCTATGGATAAAGAATCAGCTACTGGATTATCGGTTAAACTATTCTTCTATTCCTATATATTATGATGATCAAAGTGCTATTGCAATGACAAGAAATCCACTGCAATATTTAATGACTAAGCACATCAATATTGGGTACCATTTCATAAGGGAACATATGGAAGCTGGTACAGTGGGATTGGTCTTTGTTCCAACAGATCAGCAAGTAGCAGATATATTCACGAAGCCTCTCTGTGAAGCTACATTCACAAGATTGGTGAATGAATTGGGAATGGTTTTTGGGCAGTTCTCAAACTCTAATAATTAAGTCTGTTGATATGTTTGAAGCATGGTATCTTATTATTTGACAGTACTTGTTAGATACTGATTTTTATGCTAAATGCTTGATACCATGATAACATGCAAACTATGCTAAATGATCTTATGTGAAAATTGCATGCTGAACTACTGATTATGCTTATAAACTTTGTTATTACTTAAAATTGTTTTGACTAATAGTTTATTTCAGTAGTTGATAAATCCTAAGAGAAGTAATTACCTGTTGTTAATGGTCAAACTTTGATTGACTGTTTTTTATGAGAATAATGTTTAAACCAACATTGTAATTAGAAGGTTAAAGTTGGCCTCATATGGGATTTTTTTCATGGTTACAGGTGTTTACTGTTGAGTAAGATTTGGAACATGTTCGTTTAACGCTTAACCTTCTTCTCGGGAACTGTACATACAGTAACACACGTTTACATGATTACTTTTTAAGTCAATCGAATGTTGCCACGTGTCCTATTAAACTGAACGTGACTAAATTAGTGGAGAAAAGTATTGTATAAAATCAATTTTTGATTATATATGATACTTTTCTTATCTCTGTTATTCTCTCTCCGCTACTTTACCCTTCTCAAATTTGTTAACTCTGAAACCCTAACTACTGTTTGTAAATTCTTCTTGAAAAATTAACCATGACTTCAACTGCTGCTTCTAAACCATTTGATTATGGTGGTGCCAATTTTGTGACTAACAACTATTCAACTATCTTGTCTAAAAATAGCGTGAAAGTTTATTTTCACATTTTTCAGGACTTTCTTAGATCCAGTGAGATTGGGTTTGCTCTCACATCTCCACCCACAATCTCTGGTGACCAGGTACTTGCTATATGGAGAACTGGCATATTTGATAATGGAGGAGCTAATGGATCTCCAAGCCTTGTTTTTTAATTTGACAATACAACAAGGATAGTAACTCCTCAGACTGTACGAGATGCATTACAGTTGCCTACTTATACCTCCTACTCAAGTTTGGTTGGAGATACTGAGATGAGGAGATTCTTTACTGAGATTGGTTATGACAAGGATTTGAAGAATCTTGGTCAATTAAAAAGGAATGGGCTAAGGAAGGAATGGAATTTCTTCTTTGATTGCATCACAAAAGCGTTCAACAACAAATCCTCAAATTTTGATGCCTTGCCCATTATGACACAACAGATAGGTTGACAAAAAGGGTTTTTGCTGACTTAATTTCACAAGATGAAAAGCGGTTGCATTTAGCTCTCTTGAGGTTACCAAGGAACTTGCTCTTAGTAAGACTTCATGAGACTTATGGTTTGCTTAACAATCAAAGTGTTAAGTTACAGGAAATAACCATTGGAAACCCCCTGCAGCTCAACTCAGCACAACAACTCAAACACTAAAACCATCTCAAATAAAAGCCACCTCAAGTGTCTCTCAAGAGACATTTGTTGTAAAAAGACAAAAAAACTTGGTGCAAAAAGCTACAAATCCTGCTGTAGCTAAGTCAAAACTCGAAGCATCTCAAGTTCCTCATTCTTCAAAATCTTCAGAAATTGTAAAGAGGAAACTTGTACTTGCTGGATTAGAATCAGATTCAGATGAGGACAATGCTACCCTGTCTTCCAGATTTCCAAACCTTTCGTCTGATTCTTCTCCAAAACTAGTTATTTCATCAACTAAAAAAGACACAGCTTCCGATTCTCATACAAATTCCAGACCAAAGAGAAGAAGATTGTTCAAAGCTCATTACAATCAACACTTGCTCAAGCTTAAACATGAAATTTCTAAGGAGACACAGAGTGTATTAAACCTAAATTCTGATATCCAATATACTACTGAGGCACTTGTAGAACTGTCTGAAACTCCAGTCATGCAATATCACAAGAGAGCAAGGAAAGTCTATCATGAGAAAGTACAAGCTAGTGTCAAGAGGCTGCAAGGGAAATGACTTTTTCTTGGATCAAGCACACAAGAACCTGTATCTCAAAGGGGTATATCAGCTACATCTTCTGATCCAATCACACAAGAACCTGCACCTCAAAGTGGTGCAGCAGATATTGAAGCACAAGAGCCTCTGATTGAAACTGCTAAAGAGTCTATTATTGTAATTATGGAGAAGAGTACACAAGAACCTGGTTGTAAAAGTCATCCATCAATTTCTAATTCTCCCGCTACACAAGAACCATTGCATAAAAGTTGTAATACAAGCCTTACTCCTGATGTAGTGAGTCTTATTATTGATGCTGAAGGCCGAGTCCATCCGTCTCAAGTGTCTACTGATATTTTATCAGTACCACAACTGAATGTTCGTACGGAATCTGCATCTTCAGATTCACAAGGTATAAATACTTTTGTTAGTTTATCAGCATTTATTTTAAATACTGATTTAATTCTTTCAGCATTTATAATATACTTTTTATGATACAAATCATGTTGAAATGATTACATCTAGACCTTGGTTGAGGACTACCTCTAGTTGTATAATCACAGATCGCCCTTCTTTAACCACGTCTTATTTCTGTAGGACAATCTTTCTGAGCCTTTTTCTGAAAAGATTGAGAGAAAAACAGAATATAAGAGAGGCAAGATCCTTCCTGGAAAAAGGAGAGGTAGATGAGAGATAGGATTTAGTAATCCTTGTGAAGAAGCTCTGACTATTGAAAGTCATAAGATGTGTGGTGTGAGGAGTAGTGAGACTACTATAAAAGAATAGAGAGATTAAGTTTTATTTACTATATGTTTGCAGATGCTCAGAGTACTAAAGGAACGGATGCTGAACAGCAGTCTGTTGAATCTCAGGAAAACTCCCTGCAAGTCTAAGTGTTGATACCTTCTTGCATTCCATACATTCTACTATTCCACCACATTAGATAATCCCTGTTTTTGTTGAAAAATAGTCCATTCATTCTACTTTTCCATCACCAGAAGAAATCCCTATTGTTGCTGAAGATGTAATAGCACAACAGTCCATTCATAAAGATTCATCCATTTCAGAATCACCACAGCATGTTACTGAAACTGAAGTTTTGAAGAAAATGTTGAAGCTCCAATTCATTTATCTACAATACTGGAATATATGGAGATAACTGCTAAAGGTGTTGAAGCTTCTGAAGCCACTAGATCAATTTCTCATTCTATTATGCATAATGAAGTTGATGATAAAATTCATATATTAGTGCAAGATCCAGCTGCTATTGAAGAATCTAATGATGGTAAAGGAACTCATGTATCTAATGCTATATTAGATCTTGAGACTGATCTTTTCTTTCCTGAAGATATGCGTATGCATGTGAGACAACGGAAAATGAAAGAGTTAGATGCTAAGAAGAAGCAGGATTATTCTGATAATCTCTGGAATGCTCATTGGAAAGATATGTATCCTATTTCCAGAACACAGGCATTTGAACATCTGGAAAAAGAAGAACATAAGATTACAAATCCTGATATGCTGAATCATTTGAAAGCATCAACTTTAGTTGTCAGATCCTTACACACAGCTCATGAAGCAACTATTACTCGAATCAATCAGATTAAAGAATCATTGATTGCTTCAAAGCTGCTTACTCATCAGGAAATTCAGAAACATATTTCATCAATATTTATCGGACAAACTGCAATTGAAGCCAGTCAAGCTAGATTGGAATCTAAATAAGCTCAAATGTCTGATCAACTTACCGAAGTACGGAATTCAATGGAGCTGACTCTTTCTTTACTGCATGGTGATGATGCCAAAAAAGGGGAGAAAATTGATAAATCTAAATGCAAACAGCTATCATTGATAGGTACTGATGATGAAAATTCTGATGGAGGTAATAAGGGGGAACAGATGGAGAGCAAAAGGAAAATAGGTGAAGAGCTAGTTGGAGTTAGTGGTTCATCAAAAGCAATCACTAGATTTTAGTATAGACAAGGAAAAGAAAGCAAGAGGAATGAAAGAAGAGTTGAAGAATTGACCGTGACTACTAAAATACAACAATCTTCACAAGTCACAACTGTTGCTAATGAAGACCAAACTATTCTGGAGAAAGATGCTGGTGCTGAAGCAAGCCAATATCTTCAAACTTTGAAAGTTAAAGGAAGAAAGACAACTCTGTTCTACAAGGATCCAAAGATTCAATTATTTGACTCCGAGGTGAGTAGAAGAATATTTGCAAAAGAAAATCCTTGAGTTGATCTTGAACAGCTAAGGCAAACGGAGGAAGACTTTAAAAATTCTATGAAGACAGCAAATGCTAATATTGCTGTTATTTCTCATGTACTTTATGAATATGATCCTTCTAACAGACCAGCCAGAGGTATAGTTATAAGGGAAATCAGTCAGGTAGAAGATGAAAGATCTCTCAGATCACAAGCTATTGGAACTGCTGACGTGAAGCTTAAAGGAAAGGAGAAGATAGAAGAAAAAGTCAAGGATTTCAAAGACTAAAGCCAAAGCTGGAGTCAGTATCTAAGGAATCTAAATCTTAAACTCTGATAGATTTAGTCTATACAGTAGTTCAAGCTCTTAATACTGAAGAAAATTTACTCGAAGTAGAAATCATCCAAGCTGGTCAAAGAAGGAAGATTTCTGGAAGCATTCTGAGCTGAGGAAGTGGAATTAACCTCTAACATTGCTCAAGTTAAAGAAGCAGTTCATGATAAATTGTTAAACTCTGATATTCACTAAAGCAAGATTGAATATGCATACTTGATTCTTGCATTTATGTAGTTTTGACATCATCAATTGGAACTTGTCCATACTTTCATAATGAACAAGTATGGGAGATTGTTAAGAGCAATTGATGATATCAAACAGAAACTATCAGAAGCATTGACGGATGCTGATTACAAGCATTGACGGATGATGATGATTGCATTGACGGATGATGATAAGATCGATGAATGTTGATATTCGACGGATAACAGATATCAACGGACGATGATGACAACGGATAATGAAATCAGTATTTGTCACATCAGTTGATCTTTAAAGAGGAAAAGGAAACAGGAACTTCAAGGCGGTGAAGGACTTTATATCAGAAGCAATAGTATAGGTTTCCTTGTTGTTAATAGAATAGGATTCCTTATACATTGGTAGTTGTTCTCTATATAAAGCATAGTTTTGGTTCATGCTATAAGCATTGCGACATTGTCATATCTTTCGTATAACCTAGCATCTCTCACGGATATTTGTTCATCCTTTCGAGAGAGTACATATGTAATAAGTTTCTATCAAATAATATAAAAACCGATGATTATGTTGAAGCTTTGTCGAATTGGTTATATTAACTATATTCACCCCCCCTCTACAGTTGATTAAGGGCCTAACATGGTTTTTTATGGAAGTCAATGCATTTAATGAATGTAGGGATGTAGAATTCATGCCTTCATATCATCCTAGAAGAAACAAGTATTTGAGGAAAAACTAGAGGAGGGGATGGTATATAGTCTAGAAAATTTGGAAGTTAATTTCTACAATGAAGATGAGACTAGCAGGGCCGTTAGGAATAGAAAGCAGATATTTTTTACATTTGACACTAGGCTAGAGAAGGATCTGGAGACAAACGTGAATATACCAAGTCATATCTTTGATTTTTTCAACCTCGCATAGCTGGATGGATTGAAAAAGGACAACAGATACTTGACAGGTCCTTAATTTCATTTTTGTTCAGTCCGGTCGGTCATATTCTTATTAGTAGCATTTTATGAGTTTATATGCTTATTCCTTGCAGATGTTGTTGGTGTAATATAGGACGTGCAGCCAAGATCGGTTTATGTAAAAGACACAAGTGAGAAATCACATGTAGCGTTAACAATTTCTGATGGAAGGTAATACTGTAAGAATTGAATTATGTGCCTGCTGTTATGTTGATACTGAACCAAACTTGACATATTAACGATGTAATATATAATTATGTGGCCGCAAGAGTGCTGTTAATGTGACTTTTCTTAATGAATTTGGTGATGAATTTCAAAAAGACTATGACCAGATAACACAGAAACCGGTTTTCATTGTTATCGCTTGTGCAAAAATCAGTGAGTGGAAAGGTAAAAAAAATTGTTCTTTTTTAAGCTCGCAACATGATGAATTATGTAATATTGGACAAAATGCAGATGTTTTGTACGTGACCAACTTCCCAGTAACGCGATTTTACCTGAACCTTGATCATCCTGCTGTCAGCAGACTGAAAAATAGGTACATATTGTTACTTTTGTTTATTTATATGTCAATTCCCTGGATGGATGGATAACTGTTTGGGCTAAACATGCGCTAATATTCACGCAAGTATATGTGATCGTAAGTAATATAGAATTATTTCTAGTTCGTTCCCACATAGACTGATTTGGTTAACTTTGTGATTTATGCACTTATACACCGATGATATGGTTATTATTCAATGCTAAGACGATAACAAATTGGGTTTTGATTATTAACTACAAATTAAACTAGCAATTATAACTAAGAGATTGAAGAGAGTTGGATATTATATGACACAAACATGGGATTCTAACTTCATTAAATATTTCATTCAATAGCCTTATTGATCTTAACCTTAGCATGCAATGGTGATGATACTAATCAGATAACACGAAACTGCTAAACGCCAACTTTCATTGTACGAATAACATACTACCAGACATCCACAAAAGCGATAGAAGCTGAATAGACACCAATAATATTGAGACCCTATATGTCTATAGAATTTGACAACATAATGGTTTAAAGCACAAGTTATCTATCATGATTACATAGGGCAAGTAAGATGGTTAAAATTACCTACGAATCATGCATAACAATAACACATGAACCTATGCTAGCATGGCAAGTTCTAAATCCTTAAATTCACTGTCGCTTCATTAAAGATTAACACACTATCTTATAAGTTCACGATGCTCATAGGATGAATAAGCACAACCAATACTAAGTTATCATACAATCACCACACACTAAGGTATCGAAACAAATTAACTAAAGAAATCCATAAGTAAATCCGCTAGAACCCCACGATAACGATTAGCCCATAATCGGACTCATCATCAACGTGGGTTCCGATGAAAGCATGGTATAGTAAACGTAGTCTTTATACTGAATAAATAATAAAACAAGTACGAAACAAGAGTATAGGTTCACGAATAAGAAAACTAGCATCCAAGTTACAACTTAGAACTAAGAATCACAAGTAAAAACTAGACCTTCTTCGTCTTCGTTGAATCATACTAAAACGGTCTTCTTACGCCTTCTCCTTATGCTCTGGTACGCCTTCTTATAAAAAACGTCCTTTATTTAGGTATATATAGCAGTCCATGCAAAGTAGAAGTCCTCCAATTAGAAGCCAAGTAGAATCAGGATTCTGAAATCCCGACCCGGCGCGGCCGCGCGCTTCATCAGTGCGGGCGCACTACATTTTTGTAGTTTGGGCGCGGTCGCGCGCTATGACATCGCGGGCGCGCTGGCCTTCTGGAGAAAATTCTGATTTTCTTCTTTTCTTGCTGCAATGAGTTGGTTTCCCGAGTTTTATTCCATGGACACCATCCCAACACCATATTAGCATAAAAACAATGTTAATTGACCTGATTTCCGAATTAATGCTTGAAATGCAAAAACTCTAGAAAACACATTAAAATACCAACAACTTGATTACAAATGCACCAATTCAAAGCTTAATAGAGCATTATAAAGTATCATAAATGCCACTCAACATACCCCCAAACTTGAATTGATGCTTGTCCTCAAGCATAAACAGACTCAAAGAATAAGAAACAAAAATGCATGAATGCAACTATATGAATGCAGCGATCCCTATAGAATAACTAAACCAATCAACAAGGAACATATCAACAAATGCAGTTATTCACATAAAGATCAATCAACTCATACAATTCAACTTACAAACTAGATACGTGCGTGTGTGCAAATACTTATAGATATACTATCGCAACTAGATCAATAATTATGACTCACTACTCATCAAAGCAATCGCAAGGTTATAAATAAAATAAAAGATAGCCTCAAAATAACTTATAACAATTTAATTCTTATATTGGAGTTTTATATGGATTTATGCTTTTATTCACAATAAAACAACACAAATATGCTTATTTGACCGTGCAATGAGTGAGATCCGCAAAAGGCTTATACAATAGTACCCATGTAGCGAGCGTTAGGTTAACGGATCCCAGACTTTAAAAGCCTTAGGTCACTAGGCACAAAGTCCCTTAAGAACTTAATAACTCGAGTACTAAAGAGCCCACTCGTGATCAATTGTACATAACACTTATTTTCTTTCTTTTTCTTTTCTTTTTCTCTTTTTCTTTTCTTTTTCTTTTTTTTCTCAAATTTCTGAACGAGTGCGTTTTGCTCCATCTCGTTCAACCCTAGACTACTCATATAAATATGAGCCGGCTACTAGCCATTTAACACCTAGCCACAACAACTAGCAATGAAATCCAATTTTCTGTAATTTTTTAAAAATCCTTGTTAATCTATCATTAAGAGAATATCCTAAATTTTAAATATAAACAAGCGATTAAATCTCGACAAACAAACACCATGATCATGATCTAGCACTCAAGCAACCTATAAGACTTAGTGAAATACAAGTGCCTCTAGCATGCAAATCAACTCAATATGACTCAATATCACTAAATACGACATCACTACACTAGCATCATTATCACAAGTCAATCGGAAAAATCATCTAAGGGATCATGTTATAATACAAATGCATGAACTAAATGAACAAAATATCATAAAAACTATAAAAAAAACAAAAAAAACTACATGGAAATAATGCAACTATATGAACTAAACTATCATGAATATGCAAACTATATGCGACTCACACCAACATATTCCTTCAACTACTACCTCGAACTTAAAATATTCACTGTCCTCAGTGAAGGTAATAGTAAGGAATCAAGAATACCTATTCGGAATACGGATCCTCACCCTCAACGGGTGGAGTGTCAGCCGTGTCTGGAGGTGGATACACTGAATCATCACCAAATATTGGCCACTGGATGTCAACACCTATGGCCCTGAATGCAGTCCCTAATGCCTGGGTGAGATCACGTGCAAACCTGTTATGGATGTCATGCATCGCATCCATCCTCCTCGCTAGACGCCTATACTGCGCTATGCTCATACCAGCTCCAACATCAGCTCATACTTCCTCCTACTCCTGCTGCGATGGTCCAGCCTCATCACCTAGCTGAGATCTCCAAGCAGTCCTGCTCGTCTGATTGGCCCCAACAGCTGGCCTCCCACCAGGGAGATGATCAAAAGTATATCCAAACCCCTTCAAATCAGGCTTGCCTCTATCCCACTCTTGCATCATCGCTAAAGTGGTGCTGTCAATTGCATCACTCGAAATCTGGAGTTGCTCGTGTCCTGGCCAATGAACACCAACTGCCACGCACAACTTCGTCACAATGGACGCATAAGGTATAGACCCCGTAGTACTCCCCCTCAAAAACCTCAGAATACCCTGGTAAATCACCATCCCAAGATCCACATAATCACTGTAAAAACCCAAATTTTTGACATCGGTAAAAGACATTTATGAATAGTAACCTTGCGGTTTAATAAAAAACTTTTACGACCACACCATATACCAGTTTTTAATTTAAGATTCCGAGTTGATATTGTGATTATACGCACCAAATGAGTGTATGTAAACACTATTAATTTTCGAAGAAAACGAACTTTGAAAAATGACCATATCTATGAACCATCAAGGATTACTAGAATCACAATATAATTACAAATTTAAAATCCTACAAATTCATATCCAAGTATGATACTTTAAAACATAAAGAATGTATAAGAAAGGATTTATACCACGAATCGTTTACGAGAATTTATTACGAAAACAAATAAGCGACCAAGCGAACGCGTAAACGAATAAATAAACGTATCAAACCAAGCTACTATACTAGCTAACTAGAGTAAGAAATTAACCATGGTTAAGTAGCCAAATAGTAACCTAGCTAAATAGGAATGATAACCTAAAAGCTAGCAAATAGTAACCAAGTACCTAAACTAAGTAGGATAGCTTGGAAACTAGGATGGCTAGAAATATTTTTATTGATTTACTAGTACTAGGTGATATATACATGATTATATCACTAGACTTTCACAAGAAGCATTTAACAAAACACAAAAAGCTCTCTCTCTCTCTTCAAGAACAATGCTGATTTTCAAGAACAAGGAGGAAAGAAAAATTCAAAACTCACATTCTACCAATTCAAAAACCACCAAATTTTTACCAAACCTCTTTCATATCATGGGTAAGTCAAAAACAAAATTTCATGTGCATCTATGAAGTTTTCAATTTTATAAAAATGTTTGAAGTTGAGGGTGAATAGTAACTCCGAAAATCACTAACTTGTTTTCTTGATTTTTCATGGAAGTTTAAGGCTCCTAATGCTAGACCAAGATTTAATCAAGGATCTTATGACTTTATTAAGTATTAAAAAGCTTCAAGGAAGGTATAAACATTCATCCAAATTTTTTTTACGTTTTAAGTTTCAAGAAAAGTAAGGATCTTGGATATAAGTATGGTATTGATGATTGATTTGATATTTTCTTGATGTTTAGTTAGTTAGTATTAAGTTTGATGTTTGTTGCCTCAAGAACACGATGTTCTTGAGAGGATTTAGTGTTGAGATGATGATATGGTGGTTGTTGACGGTTGCAAAATAATTTAGGACGAAAACGAAACTCGAATCGTAATCGTAACCTCGTTAAAACGAACAAATTATAATATAAGTTTTCTGCAGAAGTTCCCGAACTTATAAACTGTAGTTTCTTGATATATAAGACTTAATTATGATAGCAAATGTCATGAGGATCGTTTAGGTGCTTGAATTGCATGATTTCGATTTACGGATCAAAAGTTATGACCGTTTTAGTAAAAGTGATTTACGCGACAAAAACTGCTACCAATTACGAACTTTGTAAATAGAAATGATCGACATAATAATATTTAAAAATCATGAAATTTTTACAGAGAGTAATAAATAGAGTTAATTAACTTCCATAAAAATGTCAAGTAAAAATATTGATTTTTCAGTTTTATAAAAGTGTCGGAGTCGAGGTCGCATGGAGTAAAAATACCCAATGCAACCCACTGTTAGAAACTGCCACTTTGGGATTTTTACCCCTGTTACCAGAAGACCATTTTCACATAATGTGTTCTAAATTATGTCTAGACCTTGCACGCGAAAACAGTGCATCAATTGAGTTAACGGTTTGAGAGATATCAACGTTTTAGTGAAAGCGATTTGAATAGTAAAACTCCGTAGTTGACCGAACTTTTGAAATGCTTTTCACCTAGTTAAATTCATTTTATCCAAATGAAACTTTTATGATAAATATTACAAGCACTAAAGAATATCCTCGAGGTGGTTTTTATTAAAATATTAATTTTATGATTTATTAAAATGTTAGAGTGCGAGTTGTTAATAGTAACATCGGTAAAGTCAACTCTTGAAGACCACTTTGACCGTCCGGTTTAACCAAGGATTGATACTTATTTCGAGTCGGTCGAATATTGAAAATTATGAAGTATTGAACTTACTAGAAATATAATTTGGTGATGAGAGTAGGAATACTAATTAAGATTATGATGTTTGTTGATTAGAAAACTCGGAACGAGAGGAAGTCGGGAAACGTATCTTGGACTCCAGACAAGTTTTCAAACCCTACCTTTTAAGAACTGTTGTGTTGTGATATCTTTTAAATACTGCAATATATGCATGATAAATATTTTATGGTAATTTAAAAATTGTTATATTTTGAATCATAAGATATGATGCTTTTGGTATAATAAAAGTACCGGATTTGAAATGATATATTTAGACCGATGATTGGTCCGTGTAAGTTTATAAAAACCCGGAAGTATTCCGGAGTTGTTAAATTTGAGAAATGTTAACGCTAGAGAGTAGCGTGACATGTATATTTTGGACCGAGAGTCGGTCGGTATGTATATTATAGTAAAAACCCGGGAATCATCCCGGAGATGTTTTGAAACGATTAAAAGTACGTAGCTATTTTATTCCAAGGGACTCAATGTCCTCTTGCGAAATATTGAAATACCTCGAATTTTAATCGTATTCCCTCAACTCTATTTAATTACCCAAGCAATGAATATTATTTCAGATATTCATTTAAAAAGGGAGAAGTATTCTTCAACGTTTATTTTATTTTAAAACCAATTATTTTATATATATTAAAGATTAATATAATTACTTAAACATAAATTAGTTGAGGAATATTATTTCAAATATTCTTTTAAAGAAGAACTATTCGAGGTTTAATTATTTAATAATTATTATTTAATTATACAATATTTATTAAATGATTTAATATCATTTAAAAATAAAAAAACCTATTTTAAAATATTTTCTGAGTTTAAGAAAATCATACTAAAACTTTCAGATCGTCGAAGAATATTATCTCGACGGATGTTAAATATTTTGAATATAGTTTCAAAAGAAACTCCCCCTTATTTATTTATCTGTTGACAACGGTCAATCACACTACCTTAGTACTTCCTCTGAAAATTCTCGGAAGTACATATATATACATATGAGATAAGTTATTTCTATCAACAAGCAAAATGCTTGGGGAACTTCGATGTGGTTCGAGTTCTCGAGATATGATAGGATTCTTCAAAGGACTTGGAGGGGTAGACTCTAGTACTATGTGTACTAGGGAGACTACCAAACGTACCGCAGGCGAAGGTACTCTGTGTACTCAGGAACTTGTGAAGTATGTGTATACCCAAAACGGGACACGTAGCCCGAATGCGGCAAGGGTGATAACCGGGATACGAAGGTGTCATCCTTCTACTAGTAGAAAAGGTTACTATTTCCGTAGTACGACTGATCATCGTATGCGGTGGCTCCAGTAAATGTCCTATTTTTCCAATTGGAATTGAAATGCAATACCGTAACCCAAGCCTAGGTGCTGGGTTTACCATTAAGGTATTTGCAAGATAATAAATCCACTAAAGAATTGTTTTTGAAAGAAGTTGTGTATCACCAAGAAAACTACTTTGAGTAAATACATATCCTTATACGGATTACTATAATTTCTTTAACAGTCTTTTCATACTGTTGATTATTATGGTTGTGCATTACTGCTCACTCTTGTTTTCTTTTAAATGTCACAACACAACAAATTACCAGTATACCGGCGTGGGACTTAGTCACTTGAAATCGTGGGGAGAATCCCTTACAGCTTTGTCTCAGGTGGACCAAAGTATCCAGATAGGTATAAATGTTAGTAGTAATTATTGTAACTTCATGTAGAGGTTACGAATAATTATTTAAGATCCTGTAAAGTACATTGGAGTGTAATAAAATAAATTACATTTTGTACATCATTTCTAAGGCTATAACTTGTGTGTGTGTGTGTGTGCGTGAGATTGGGGTCTATTGAATTATTGAATCAATACAAGTTACACATGAGTGAAGGATGGCGTGACGACCCAGAATCCTGACCCCGGATTTGGGGGCGTTACAGAAATGGTATAAGAGCAATAAGTTATAGTACTCAGAGACAAGAGTGTTAGGAGTTTGTCTAGATGTGAGATTTCGTAAGAGCTTATATAGAGTTCATCATTGGACTACTGAATGTAGCCCCAATGTGTAAGCTCGGATAAGTCTATATTTGAGGTATTAAAGAATAACTAATAGGACCATTGGAGATTATCAGAATGATGAGAAGAAAAATTAGAATCATATATGATTTGGCAATGATGTGGATGTAGAACTCGGAGCTGAGTCTTCAGGGCATTTGGGGTAAATGCGGTATTATCAACACCAACTGTTCATTTGGACAACACGAGCCTTGTTACTCGTAGTTCATTATAGGTTGCCGATGAGGGGGCATCGCATGTGAGAACCATGAAGTCTAATTATTAATATACAGTTGAGGTTATTGACCCAAACTAGTTGAAGGTGTCATTTTACCAATGAGGATGTGGATATCGTATTAATCACGAATTCACCAGAGATAGTGTCCAATATACCCTTAAGGATATTTTCTATTAAGGAAGATTTGAATGTAATATAAGAATGTTATCATAACATGACTACACTACATGATATTATTAGTGTGCTTAACATGTAAAGTTATGATGGTTTAGCTCATAGATCGAGAGCATCGATAATTGATGGCATGTCTACAATAGAATGGCGTAAGATTACAACGAGCGATAGTTCGATCTTAGAACCTTCTAAAAGGATAGACAAGTGAGTCTAGAGTGAAATTTTTCGGTAGAAATGATGTCAGAGAGTACGTGTATATACTCGTAGACCTCTAATATATTCGGTAACGTATGTTCAGTTACACACACATGCCACTGAACTTATGGATTGCATTGAGATCCCTGGGAGATCTCTTTGCTCTGTTCCCAGGGGGAACTGGCCACTTGTAATTAGTAACGGATGCGTGTAGCAGGCCCCTATCGGCTTAACAGATACTTTTGGAATATTTCTTATTAAGGTCTTTGAGGTGAAACACCGGAATGACAGATATACATGCGAAAGTCAAGATAGTAAGTGATTTTAAAATGATGATTGAGGGAGACACTAGTTGAAACATGGAATTGCGGAAATGAAGAGATGGGATCATCCTCGGACGGATAATGACGAGGATAATCAGTGAAATATTTTGGCACCTACTCAATATCAACTACTCCCTCCAAACTGTTGATCATTCGTATTGCCTTGACAAGTCATATCAGGCAATCCTTTTCGTTCCCTACTTTGAACTTCTGATGTGACCATCTTGAATAGTCTTTCACCGCAACAGGACTTGTTCAATTTTTTTAGCTGATCAATGAACTTTCATTCATAGATTATGATCTTTTTTTTTGGCTCAGAGCTATTTATACTTTATTTCAATTATCCAAAGAATTTTTAATAAATTTTCCTCAATTCATCGACGAATATTCATAATGAATATCTTCATTTGATTCTTCTTTCATACTTACTCTTCTCAGTCGAGATTGTAAATATTGAACAAATTGTTAAAAATATGGATGATCTAATATCCATAGATTCCTTGGAAATCCTTTTCTTCTAATCGGGATGAAATTGTATATTGAACTTTGAAATCATAGTAAGGGTATCAATTTAATATTGGTATTTCGAATTCAATTCTATTTGAGAATCTGATAAAGTATGTGAACGAGGGCACCTCTAAGAGTACCCTTTTATTGGCAAGAAATATTGGATAAGAGGTTATCGATTGTTCCGAGGCCAAGACCACTCGATTCAGAGTTATAATTGTCTTTCTCTGCCCAAATTTGAAAACTCTTTATTTCAAAATCATCATCCAGGTAGCCACGATTCCTTAGTGGTTACAATATTGAGGTTTTTTTTTCAAACAACCTGAAATATGCTTAGTTGCATATGCTCTCATGAACGACTAGTTAATGTCCTAACTAGTCAAAATTTAATTAATATGAAAGCCTAGGTAATCGTCCTAGCTAGTAGCTATATGCCAAACCAATTGAGCTGGCCATTTACTTAGCCGGTTGATAATATTACTTGATATGGACTAGTTATTATTTTTCTAGTACCATTTTCAATCAATTTTTTTTTGTTTTACATAGTGCATTATATATGCAAAATTTAAATGTTGATGAAATTTTCAAAGAATGATTTAATTGAGACCTAACTAGGTCGCCCACTCAAACGAGAATTCATATTCAGTTTTATGAAATATTTTGTTCATGAAATGTTCTATTCTTTCATTTATATAACGAATATCCATTTAAAATCATAAAGTGATTGAAGAATAATATACTACCTTATTTGTTAATTATTGGATAGAATTCCTTCTTTCAAAATAGCATCATTTTGAGATCTTAATGGTTAACCTTTGGTTGATGACTTTATTCAAGATTCTTTCATTATTCAAAAAGAAAAGTATTCTTTCAATTGGAAATCTTACAAATATCATTAGTATGATGTTATTATTCAGCAATCATTACTTTCAAGGGATATTATCTATGATGTCATAATAAAAAATTCTAAAGACCTGGAAGGATAATCCTTGTTGTTTTCTTTCTTCCAAGTTATAAATCTTTTGAGTGTGGTGACTCTTTTATTCAGAGCTCATTTTTTCTTCAGATATTAGATTTTGAGATCTTGTTAAGAATGTCTAAATTACATCGATATCGTGAAAATCATTCTTCCAAGGCTAATTTCCTTCCGAACAAAGAGAGGTATAGTTGATAACCAATTGTTGTAATATGAGATTGAAAACTCAGTGCAATGATGTTGCAATAGGAGCATCGTGATGAGTAAGTTGTTTTGAAAAAGGAATACAATGTTTAGTTATTATCATAAGTATCTTTAACATGATTATAGAAGGACGATAATATAGATACAACGTGATTAGTGAGGTACGCTTCTGTGAAACACTATCGGGATAGGTACTAATGAATTCGGGAAAGACTGAGCAGGTATGAATTCGAGGAATAGGATTTTGAAAAAGTGAAGGTAAGATTATTAACAACCCAGTGTTTGCAATAACTAAAGATAAAAAGAGGATTTTGTGTGAAGTATAATGATATGGATATGCGGCTTAAGGACCGTAACATAAGGTGTTCTAATAATAATCTAGAATAATCGCGATAAGGTTCGCACTGCAAGGGACAAAGAGCTTAACTTATAAGGAAAATTTGGAATTTTTTTTCTCTTACACTGAACACAAGATAGAGGCTATAGTCAAATTGATCAAGATTTATAATTGAGAAATCTATTATCATCCAGAAAAGGCCAATATGATGGCCGACACTTTAAGTAGGAGAAGATAGATTGAGGATGACAAACTTCAGAACAACTAATGAGAAGGACCGCACGAATGAATTTGAAGTAAGACAACTAGAAACTTAAGAGGATAATATTCATGACTGAATATGAAAAGGGATGTAATTGATTAGGTAAGTAAGTACTAGACATGGTTAAACATGAAAACAGAAAGGTGAGGATTAAAATTTTGGCGATTGCGACTTGTAAATGACCCAAATGGGAGTAAGAGTTTATTATAATAAATTCTGGAGGAGGATTATCAAGAACCAAGTAAGCCGTCATGCTATTTGAGGATTTTGAGTGATAAATTAAATAAGATCGCTTATTTTATTATGCAAACGATAGATCTCCACTCTACAAAATTGTTATGAACGCGAAAGAGATAATTGGTGATAAAAAGACCTCGTAATATCGCGCCACGCAAGGACCCAAGATATTTCACGAGAAGGGACGAATAGAGGCAAGACTTAAAGTTCCCAAATCGACAAGTAGAATGAGAGGACTATCCTGACTATTGAAGATATGTCTAGCGGCTTACCTTTTATTTGGAACGGTTAGGGGAATCGCCTATCGTTGACAGAAAATTCGTATAGATGTACTTACCACGCGATCATACGGAAAATAGTCGCCGATATTCCTTACGAAGGACAACGTGGAAGAATGAAGGATGACATTGTCAGAGCTGATAGAAGGCAAAGAAGATCGTACACACCCTATAAAGGCCATTGGTAGTAGGTACCAATAAACGTGAATACGTCTATGGCGTTAGCGAGAATAACAAGTATGACCCAGAAGGTATCGTAGTACTATAGATATTATATGAGGAATGATTAGAGAAGTCCGGCCGATAGCAGAAGCTGAGCGTTCCACGATTCTAAAATATGTCAATCGATTGCGTAAGAAATGGTGCTTCCTTCAAGATGGCAACAGGACCCGACATTCCATACGTTATTACGGGAAGAAATGTTAAATCTGACACTAAACGTGTAATAGGATATGAGCGTGTAAAAATGTAACGAGAACTTCTTACATAAAATAATCGACAGAGATGATGTGCCAAAGTGGGCAAACGTTAAGAAGTGAAACTCTAATAATTATAAGAGTGATGGAGGGGGGAAACTAATAAGTTAAAGGATTCCAAACGCTAGGAGATGAGCTAATAGCCCATATTATAGATTTAAGGAAAATGAAGTGATCAGTTGATGTTAATCAAATTACCGACAATAACGAGTTATCATGCGGACATTGAAACGTCTACAAAGCTTTGTACGGAAGAAAGAATCATTCTCCCATAGATTAGGAAGAAGTTGGTAAGCGGAGGATACTTGGACCATAGTTGAGTCAACAGACCAAAGGAATTTCTAGAACTTATCAGAACCCGGCTAGTGGCAACCCAGGATGAACAATAGAGATATGCGGACCAGAACTATAAAGGCAGAAAGTACGAAGTAATAGACCAAGTATTGTTGAAAGTGCCTCCCGGGGAGGGAGTGATGAAATTCTAAAGGGAAAGAAATGTTGAACCCAAGGTTTATTGGACCAGTTGAAATCTTTAAAGGACTAAGAAATTTGGCTTATAAATTAGCACCATCGTCGAACGGTCACCAAGTTTATAACAAGAGCCACGAATCGAGGTTAGGAATTCTAACCGTCAACGCCAAACATATGATTGAAAACAAGCTAATAAACTTGCAGCCAGACTTAGCGTATGTGGAGTAACGTGTAGAGGTCATAGGTCTACAAGAACGAATACCCGGAAAGATATTTGACGGATGAGTGGAAATTTTATGAAGAGATCAAATACTGCAAATTCAACGTGAGAACTCGAGGTTGTCATGTGAGAAGCATATCCCTGCCTGTTTCTAAACTGATTTCGGGACGGAATCCTTTTAAGGGGGGAAGACTGTAAAAACCTAAATTTTTGACATCGGTAAAAGACCTTTATGAATAGTAACCTTGCGGTTTAATAAAAAAAACTTTTACGACCACACCATATCCGAGTTTTTAATTTAAGATTCCGAGTTGATATTGTGATTATACGCACCAAATGAGTGAATGTAAACGCTATTAGTTTTCAAAGAAAATGAACTTTGAAAAATGATTGTATCTATGAACCATCAAGGATTACTAGAATCACAACATAATTACAAATTTAAAATCCTACAAATTCAAATCCGAGTATGATACTTTAAAATATAAAGAACATATAAGAAAGGATTTACACCGCGAACCGTTTACGAGAATTTATTACGAAAATAAATAAGCGACCCAGTGAACGCGTAAAAGAATAATAAACGTATCAAACCAAGCTAACTATACTAGCTAACTAGAGTAAGAAACTAACCATGATTAAGTATCCGAATAGTAACCTAGCTAAATATGAATGATAACCTAAAAGCTAGCAAATAGTAACCAAGTACCTAAACTAAGTAGTATAGCTTGGAAACTAGGATGGCTAGCAATATTTTTATTGATTTACTAGTACTAGGTGATATATACATGATTATATCACTAGACTTTCACAAGAAGCATTCAAGAAAACACAAAAAGCTCTTTCTCTCTCTCTCTTCAAGAACAATGATGATTTTCAAGAACAAGGAGGAAAGAAAAATTCAAAACTCACATTCTACCCATTCAAAAATCACCAAATTTTTACCAACCCTCTTTCATATCATTGGTAAGTCACGCACCAAATTTTCATGCCCATCCATGAAATTTTCAATTTTATAAAAATGTTTGAAGTTGAGGGTGAATAGTAACTCCGAAAATCACTAACTTGTTATCTTGATTTTTCATGGAAGTTTAAGGTTCCTAAAGCTAGACCAAGGCTTCATCAAGGATTATAGGACTTTATTAAGTATTAACAAGCTTCAATAAAGGTATAAACATTCATCCAAACTTTGTTTAAGTTTTAACTTTCAAGAAAATTAAGGATCTTGAATATAAGTATGGTATTGATGATTGATTTGATATTTTCTTAATGATTAGTTAGTTAGTATTAAGGTTGATGTTTTTTGCCTCAAGAACATGATGTTCTTGAGAGGATTTAGTGTTGAGATGATGATATGGTGGTTGTTGATGGTTGCATAATAATTTAGGACGTAAACAAAACTCGAATCGTAATCGTAATCTTGTTAAAACGAACAAATCACAATATAAGTTTTCTACAGAAGTTCCCAAATGTATAAACTGTAGCTTCTTGAAATGTAAGACTTAATTATGATAGAAAATTTCATGAGAATCGTTTAGGCACTTGATTTCGATTTACGGATAAAAAGTTATGACCGTTTTTGTAAAAGTGATCTACGCGACAAAAACTGCTACAAATTACAAATTTTGTAAATAGAAATGATTGATATAATAATATTTAAAAATAATGAAATTTTTACAGAGAGTAAGAAATATAGTTACTTAAATTCCATAAAAATTTCAAGTAAAAATATTGGTATTTCAGTTTTATAAAAATGTCGGAGTCAAGGTCGCGCGGAGTAAAAACACCCAACACAACCCACTGTTAGAAACTGCCACTTCGGGATTTTCACCGCTGTTACCAGAAGACCATTTTCACATAATGTGTTTAATTTTGTCTACATCGCGCACGCGAATTAGTGCATCAATTGAGTTAACGGTTTGAGAGATATCAACGTTTTCGTGAAAGCAGTTTGAATAGTAAAACTCTATAGTTGACCGAACTTTTGAAATGATTTTCACCTAGTTAAATTCAATTTATCAAATGAAACTTTTATGATAAATATTAAAAGCACTCAAGAAGCTCCTCGAGGTGGTTTTATATTAAAATATTAATTTTACGACTTATTAAAAATGTTAGAGTGCAAGTCACGTAATAGTAACATCGGTAAAGTCAACTCTAGAAGACCACTTTGACCGTCAGTTTCGACCAAGGATTGATACTTATTTCGAGTCGGTCGAATATTGAAAATTATGAAGTATTGAACTTATTATAAATATAAGTTGGTGATGAGAGTAGGAAAACTGATTAAGATTATGATGCTTGTTGATTAGAAAACCGCGAACGAGAGGAAGTTGGGAAACGTATCTTTGACTCCAGGCAAGTTTTCATACCCTGCCTTTTAAAAACCGTTGTGTTGTGATTTCTTTTCAATACTGTAATATATGCATGATAAATCTTTTACAGTAATTTACAAATTGTTATATTTTGAATCATAAGATATGATGATTTTAGTATAATAAAAGTATTGGATTTAAAACGATATATTTAGACCGAGGATTGGTCGGTGTAAGTTTATAAAAACCCGGAATTATTCCGGAGTTGTTATATTTTGAGAAATGTTAACGCTAGAGAGTAGCGTGACATGTATATTGTAGACCGAGAGTCGGTCGGTCTGTATATTATAGTAAAAAACTGGGAATCATCCAGGAGATGTTTTGGGACGATTAAAAGTCCTAGCTATTTTATTCCAAGGGACTCGATGTCCTCTTGCGAAATATTAAAGTACCTCGAATTTTATTTAAAAATGATTTCTAAAGATCGTACTCCCTCAACTCTCTTTAATTACCCGCGCAATTAATATTATTTAAGATATTCATTTAAAAAGGGAGAAGTATTCTCCAACGTTTATTTTATTTTAAAACCAATTATTTTATATATATTAAAGATTAATATAATTACTTAAACATAAATTAGTTGAGAAATATTATTTCAAATATTATTTTAAAGAAGAACTATTGGAGGATTAATTATTTAATATTTATTATTTAATTATACAGTATTTATTAAATGATTTAATATCATTTAAAAATCATAAAACCTATTTTAAAATATTTTCTGAGTTTCAGAAAATCATATCAAAACTTTTAGATTGTCGAAGAATATTATCTCGACGGATGTTAAATATATATTTTAAATATAGTTTCAAAAGAAACTCCCCCTTATTTATTTATCTGTTGACAACGATCAACTCACATTATCTTAGTACTTCCTTCGAAAATTCTCGGAAGTACATATATACATATGAGATGAGTTGTTTATATCAACAAGCAAAATGCTTGGGGAACTTCGATGTGGTTCGAGTTCTCGAGATATGATAGAATTCTTCAAAGGACTTGGAGGGGTAGACTCTAGTACTATGTATACTAGGGAGACTACCAAAGGTACCGCAAGCGAAGGTACTCTATGTACTCAAGAACTTGTGAAATATGTGTATACCCAAAATGGGACACGTAGCCCGAATGCGGCAAGGGTAATAATCGGGATACGAAGGTGTCGTCCTTCTACTAGTAGAAAAGGTTACTATTTCCATAGTACGACTGATCATCGTATCCGGTGGCTCCAGTGAATGTCCTATTTTTCCAATTGGAATTGAGATGCAATACCGTAACCCAAGCCTAGGTGTTGGGTTTACCATTAGGTATTTGCAGGATAATAAATCCACTAAAGAATTGTATTCGAAAGAAGGTGTGTATCACCAAGAAAACTACTTTGAGTAAATACATATCCTTATATGGATTACTATAATTTCTTTAACAGTCTTTTCATACTGTTGATTATTATGGCTGAGCATTATTGCTCACTCTTGCTTTCTTTTAAATGTCACAACACAACAGATTACCAGTATGCCGGCGTGGGACTTAGTCACTTGAAATCGTGGGGAGAATCCCTTACAGCTTTGTCTCAGGTGGACCAGAGTATCCAGATAGGTATAAAATATTTGTAGTAATTATTGTAACTTCATGTAGAGGTTATGAATAATTATATAAGATCCTGTAAAGTACATTTGAGTGTAATAAAAAAATTACATTTTGTACATCGTTTCTAAGGCTATAATTTGTGTGTGTGTGTGTGCGTGAGATTGGGGTCTATTGGATTATTGAATCAATACAGGTTACACATGAGTGATGGATGGCGTGACGACCCAGATTCCTGACCCCGGATTTGGGGGTGTTACAATCACCCTGAAGAATGCCCCATAACAGCCATGCACGCTCCACAGTCACATCATGCACATGAGAAGATGGCATGATGTTAGCACAAATAAATGCGTTCCATGCACGGGCAAACCTGTTCATGCTCGAAGCAGGGAACGTAGAATAATCGGTTGTGCCCCTCTTGAACTTCCAGTGAGTATCAGGAAGGCACAAAGTAGCAACAAACAGATCCAGATCAAAGTCCTCCGACGTCTTTTAACTTGTCGATATCTCTGAGTTCTCTATATGCAGAAATAGCTTGTCGATATCTCCAATCTTCATTTGACTTATCGATATCTCAAAGACTTCTCTATAAGTTATTATGGACTTCTCGATAAGTCATTCTGGAGTTTTCGAATGACTTCTCTATATGACTTGATTTGTGACTCATAGATATCTTGACTTAGAACATTTTTCCTAAAACAGATTTATTCAACTCCAAGTTTCTTCAACTTTTCTCTGAGGTATGATCTTGTTGATCTTCTTCTAGAGTTTATTTATAGGCTTGAGACTATTCACTGAAAAATACTTCAGTCTGATCTTTAACATTTTTACAGACTCAAGTAATACAGTACAAAATATATATTTAGATTATTATACAACTGAATCTTAGGGTTGTCAAATGACTTAGTCTTGTTATAGTACAGGCATGTCTTGCACAACAATCTCCCCCAATTTGTCAGAAGATTGATTATCACAAATTCATGCCTGATAACAAGACTAACCCCAAGTTATAAATGAATACATACAAATTGACAAATTAATAAGTACAACTTTTATTCACTGATAAATTACACGAATTCAGTAAGAACATTCATCACACAATTTTCTCATAGCATGTTTCTTGTCTAATGAGGTCCTTTAAATTTACAAGTACTTGCAGTTCCTCTATGATTTGTGTCCCTCTTAGAGCTTCCACAAGCTTGAGCCAATTATCTAATGAATAACTATTCAAGCAATTTATTCTGAATCTTGGAAATTTGTCAATTCTTATGTTAAGAAACTGTCCATCCTTAGATATTCTACTCATTCCATTTGCCTTGAGTTCCTCGGATCTTTGCTCAAATATTTCTATCTCTTCTGCATATTTCCTTTCCCTCTCCTCTCTTTCATCCTTTTCTTTTGCCCTTCTTTCTTCCCTTACTATCAACCATACACCCAATACAGCTCTCCATGCCATTGTACTTGTATCCTTATCCTTCAGTAAGCTGATCCCCCTCTTAATTTATGTGGTTGAAAATGTATCCATCAGTTCTCTGCCAAGTAGAGTGAAGGTGCCATCCTGGTAATAAATTCTAACTTCCCTTAGTGATACAACACAAACTTTGACTATTTTTTCAGATAATTGTTGAAAGTAGTCATCATCTGTGTTGCACCAATTTAGTGGTAGAAAATCAGTTTGATCAAAACAGTTCCAGATGGCCCTCTCTTTGACTTGCCTTTTCTTTGGTTTCCTTCCAACAAGCTTGTAATGAGTTTTGATTGGTGGCTTCAAATAAGGTAGGTTTGAGATTTCTTTAGGATGGTTTGGCTGGAAGTGATTGGTATTTTTAGTAGGGTGTTTGCAGTTTGTTTGTACAAAAGCTTAGGCTTAGAGGTTAAAGGTGGTAAAGTATTTGAGATAGTAGGTTTAGTGGTTTGAGGATGTTGGATTTGAATTGATTGGACATTTTTCTTTGAGCCTTCACCATCTTCCTTCTTCTTCCTTCTTCTTTCATCTCCCATTTTCTTGCCATCTCTCTTCTTTTCTCCTACTTTGCTACCGGTTGCTTTAGAAGAATGACTTGGATTTGATCCAGAAGGTTTTTTCTCATCATGCTTCTGCTCATCATCATCCTTGTTATCTTTTAAGTTGAATTGTGAGTTTGGCAACATGGTATCAGCATTTTGAAGATATCTTCCCAATATTTTGATCATCTCCTCATCTTCAATTTTCTTGTTATTCTTGGACTTTAGATCAATTTCAAGGGTCTTTATCAATCTCAAATTTCCTCTCACACAATTCTTTGGAACAGTGAAGAACTTGCACTTTTTAGTTTTGAACAGATGTAGGCCACCCCCTTGCTTGGATGAAGACAGGCTTCAAGAAAAAGCAGCTATCTGAGCTTGCTTGAGTTCTCTGAGAAGTTGGGTGTCCTATGGAATTACTAGATTAACTCTGTCAATTATCACATCCAGCTCAAATGCTCTCATTCTTTGTCGATTGGAGAGAAGACACCTGGAGACATCTATCCAAGCCACAGTCATTGACATTGGCTATTATCCTTTTCTCCAAAAAGTTGTCAACTTTCACTATTATCACTCTCAAGAAATTGATGTTGTTGGAAAAATATCTCTTGTTAGTAATGTAGTTACTGACCAGAAAGACTCTTAGAACTTCCAGTAGCTCATTGAACTCCTTATCTTGACAGGGTCCTTCTGCAGCTTTCTGGAGCCTGTCTTTACTGACACTTTGAGAGAGTTTTAATTGCATAAAACTTTGACCAAAGTGAGTAGTAGATTTTCCAGTCTCTTGAGATTGTGAAGATTTACAAGATTCCTTGGACTGTTGAATCCTAACTTCTATCTCCCCCTTAGTATTGTTGCCATGCAGGAGTAATGGATTAGGAATTTCTGGTCTTACAACTTCAGGTTGAGCAGGTAAAGGAACATTCAAGGCACCCATCATAGCTCCCGAATGAACTGGGTTCTGCATTTGAAGATGTTTGTGGGAGTCTATCAGGGTCCTAATGTCATTCTGTTGACTCTGCACTAGAGAAGTGAGAGCTTGAACCTGAGCTGTGAGCGAGACATTAGAGGCTTGTAGAGTTAAAACTTGATGTTATAGAGATTAAAGTTGGAGACTTGATGATGTAGATAATGGTGGTTGAGAGATTGAAGAGTGTGAAGTTCCAAATATAGCCTGTACAGCTTCCTTAATTCCTTCCATCAAAAGAGCAGATGGTTCATATCTAACCTGATGGAGTTGATCCAGTTTGACCCTGATGTCATTATTACTAGTGAATTGTTGTTGGACAACTTCATGTAAGGCTATGAAATATTCCCTTAGATTCTTAATGCTCTTGTCCATAGATGATAAATCAAACTTGGCCAGTTGATCTGTAAATCTAGAAAAATATGCTTGATTTCCACCTAAGAAGGGATGATCTCATCTAGTTTATCCTTGACCAGTTTTCTTATCTTGTCTTGATGATCAATTAGAGTTAGTTTTAGGGATTTACCAATGAGGTGAAAGGCTTTAAGTTGAGCTTTATAGACATCTGTGATTATATTATAAACTTCTTGTGGACTTATAGCTTTAGTATTGCTCTCAAGAATGTGATGTACTCTTCTCTAAATCTGGCCAAAATCTCTTCCATTTCAAGATTGAAGTCTCTATCCAACCAAGCATCACAATTTGCATCCTGTTCAGCTTCATTTATAATCTTTTTTTGCTTTTCTTGAACATCTGTCTAATAGGAAAGCATGATAGCTTGATAGTCTTGGTTAGACATATCTAATGTAAGAAGTTGTTGAGAAATTTGAGCAAGTCTAGACAGCTGATCAACCAATAGATCATTCAGTGTTGTTGGTTGAGCTTCTGCTTCCTGCAGCCACTAAGAGATCAAATTAGGTTGTGGTTGAGTAGTATTAGAGGTGGATGGTTTCTAATTTGGATTTGAGGTGGAGGGTAGAGACTCAATAGAACCACCTGTGACAGATATCACAGTTAAAGTCACAGGTTGAACTATGGTTATGACAGTTTGTTGTTCTCCACTTGTGGTGGGAGCCTCCATTGGAATTGGAGGGGAGTTGACTATGTTACTGTCATGTACCTTAGCCTCAAACCCTTGTAATTCTTTCAAAGCACTGTCACTTAATGTGATGTACTTGCCTCCCCCATAACAGGATCATTGGCTGTTGAACTCTTAGCTTCAATTATGAGTGCAATTTCAGCTAGGGTTGTGAGGGGAGTTGTTCCTATAAGAGGAACTTCCAATTGAATTAGAGAGGATTTAGATAGCTCCCCCTCAGGAGTACTACCCTCAAACCTTACAACCTGTGAAGGTTGATTTGCACATGAAGGTGAATTTGAAACTACCACAGGGTCTTCAGTAAAATTGATGAAACCCCTGTGTTTGTGTTGGTGTCATCAAGGTCTACACCAGAGTGTAGCCTCTCACCAACTAAATTTGGGTCCTGGGTGGTGATCACAGTCTCTGGAACCATGTCACAAGATGTTGGCAACACTTGAGAATCAGATTCAAGTGTTTGATTGAATGAAGAAGAAATTTGAGAGATTAGATTTTGAATTTCAGAGTTGAGTGTTGGCAGCTCCCCCTGAATAGATGAGAGAGCTTCAAAAGATGTGCTCTCTTTGTGTGTGTCATCCTTATTTCTTCTTTCATACACTTGAATTTGTTCAAGTGTTGGGGCAGACTCTGTACATGGTGCACTAGGGATATTGCTCTTTCCAATCGAGACACCATGTTGAGAGGATGCCCCGAGAGTCTGTTTTAATCCCTCTTTTTCAACTACATCCTTTTGGAAGGATGTCGAGGTGGCTTGAGTGGTCAACTCAGTTTGTTTTACCTTCTTCGATTTTCTGACCAAGTGAGACTCAGGTTCTGTGTTAACCTCACCACTCTCACTAACTACTTTCAAAGTGCATACTTCCTCTTCTTTTTACTCACTTCAGCCTTTTGAGAGGATGAAGTGGTTGGTTTCCTAGCTTCTAGTGTTACAAAAAGGGTCTCAGTTTGGGAAGGCCCATGTTGGTTGTCATGTGTTTGATCTTCCACAGGAACAGGAGCCATAACTATACTAGATGTTCTAGCACTAGACCTCATGTCAGACATAGGGTAAGGATAGGTCATAAATTTCTCAATCATGAATGAAGTCATTTTAAGACCTACCTGCACCTTGTTCTTTGTAGTAAGTAATCCAAATAGAACTTTGGACATTTGCTTACAATTGCCTATTAGTGTTTTATTTATACCATTAAGTAAATGAATAGTCTTAACTTTATGATTCAAAGTGGACATTATAAACCTAGGAAAGAAGATTTCCTTACCTCTTATAGCTAGGGGCATTGTGAGTCTGGTGCTAAGTTCTTCCAGGATCAATAAGCCCACATTTAAGTGTCTGTTTTGAGCTATGGAGAACACCAGCTTCTGGACCACACTTGATATGTTGTCATACCCTGTCTTTCTGCAAGTGAAGGCCCTTATGATGGAGTCAGATAAGAAAGACCATTCCCTTCTCAGATTCTTCTTGTTTAGGCTAGCCAAATTGATCTTCTCACTGTAATTGATGAAGTCCATGAACTCAGCCAGCTCCTGTTGAGTAGGAATCTCCACCATTTGCTCGGTTGGAATGCCCAAAGCCTGATTCACATCTTGCTCATTAAACTCCGCCTGTTGGCCTTGAATGAAGCAGTTTACCACCATAGAGACTGAAATATTTTCATGCACAACTGTCATCACTACAGCTGTTGTCCAGAATTTATGCAGAACATCCAAATAGAGGATTGGATTAGCAGTTAGAGCTCCTGCAAGATAAGACTCATACAAAAATTTAACAAACCCCTTGAAATTGTCAGGAGCTCGATTAGCATCTGTAAAAGCGAGATAGTTGGTTTCATCCTTGGGGATTGCAGCTCTAACATCGTTTAGTGCCATTTTAGATAAGTAGATTTGAGTGGGTAAGAAAAATTAGAGAGAAAGAGTTTGAAACGAGAGAGAGAGGTTGAGAATTGGAAAAATTAGGTCACTTAGAGATCTCGAAGGCGTAAAGAGGTGTTTGTCGAGATGTCTGGATATTTATAGTAAAAGGTAAATGACTTATCGAGAACTCAAAATAAATGTTTGGGTTTTGCTTATCGAGAAGTCGTATTGAAAGAATATATACATATCGATATGTCATTTTCCTGACTCTTATCGAGAACTGGAAAATGACTTGTCGAGATGTCAAATAAATACCCGGTTTGTCCTGAATGGACTGAGATTTTCCAATTTTTATTTGTATAAATTAAAATAAAATTAGATAGTTTTATCAAAAGTATCTTACCAAAATAATTCATTAAATTAGATTATTTCAGTTCTAAGTTATAGATAAGTCTAAAATTTATACTTGTAGAGAACTCTGTGAATTTTCACTTATCGAGATCCCTACAATGACTTATCAAAAAATCATAATAAAGCTTGTCAAGAAGTACTTCGAGAAGTCAGAAAAATGACTTATCGAGAACTCACTCGAGAAGTCTCAAAATGACTTGTCGAGAAGTCAATTAGACTTATCGAGAACGCAGTTCTATATATACTTTTGTTCTTTTTGATTCTGTCTTGTGCTAATTTCACATACTGGAAATGTGAATGATCACTTAGACAGTTTTCTCAGATTTGAAAAATTCCAAGTTAAATTTTGAATTTTGAAAAATAAGTATAGAGAGATTTCTGAAATATTTATAACTCATATTCCAGTTAATTTTCAATTAAATCAAATGAATTTTGATTTATTAGAAATCAATCTGCTGCAAAACATTAGATGAGTTTGTGCCTTTAGGATGAAGAATTTAGCATTCCAATTTCACCTACAAGTCTAGTGAAAGTTGCTTCATACAAAGATTTAGTAAAAATGTCAGCTAACTTTTTTTCTGTTGGAACAAAAATGAGCTCAATGGTACCATTTGCAGCATGTTCTCTAATAAAATAGTACCTTACATCAATATGTTTTGTTCTAGAATGATTAATTGAATTAGCTACAATAGATACAACACTAGTATTGCCACATATAATTGGATTTCTGTAACACTAGGTCATAATCCATTAGCTGTTTTCTAATCCAAAGCACTTGAGCACATAAACTTCCAGCAGCTATGTATTCAGCCTCAGCTGTGAAAGTTGACAAGATTGTTGTTTCTTGCTATACCATGATACAAGCCTTTGTCCAAGAAATTGACAGCTTCCACTAGTGTTCTTTCTGTCAACCCTGCATCCAGCAAAATCTGCATTTTTGTATCCAACAGCTTCAAATCATGTTCCCTTAGGATACCACAATCCCAAGTTTGGAGTCCCCTTCAAATATCTGAAAATTCTCTTGACAGCCATCAAATGTGATTCCTTTGGATTGGCTTTAAATCTTGCCCATAGACATGTTATAAACATAATGTCTGGTCTACTAGCAGTCAAATATAACAGAGATCCAATCATTCCTCTATAACCTGAAATTTCTACACTTTTTCCTTTCTTATCTTCATCCAACTTAGTAGCTGTAGACATAGGTGTAGATGCAGGTGAACAATCAACCATCCCAAACTTCTTCAATAGATCTTTAACATACTTGGTTTGGCTAATGAAGATCCTATCACTTCTTTTACTGAGAAGTCTAAGAAAGTAACTTAATTCTCCCATCATACTCATTTATATTCACTCTGCATGAGTTTTGAGAATCTTTGACATAATTTTTCATTAGTAGAGCCAAAAATGATATCATCCGCATACATCTGAACTAGGATCATATCACCACCATGTAACTTGTATAAGAGAGTTTTATCAATAGTTCCTCTAGTGAATCCATGTTTAAGCAAAAATTTGATAATGTGTCATACCATGCTCTAGGTACTTGCTTTAATCCATATAGAGCCTTGAGTAGTTTGTACACAAAGCTAGGAAATTCTGGATATTCAAAGTCAGATGGATGTTGCACATAAACTTCTTCTTCCAATTCACCATTAAGGAATGCACTCTTCACATACATTTGATACACCTTGAAATTTAAGTGTGCAGCAAATGCAAGAAAGATACTTATTGCTTCAAATCTTGCAATTGGAGCCAAAGTTTCATCAATAATCAATTCCTTCCTCATGTGAGTAGCCTTTTGCAACCAACCTTGCTTTGTTTCTAGTGACAATCTCATTTTCATCCATTTTATTCCTAAACATCCACTTTGTTCCAATTATACTTCTGTTCCTTAGTGCAGGAAACTCCCAAACTTTATTTCTTTCAAACTGATTTAGCTCCTCTTGCATAGCAGATATCCAATCAGGATCATGTAGAGCTTCCTCAATTTTCTTAGGCTCAATTTGTGAAAGAAAGCATGCATGTAGACATTCATTAGCAGTTGCGCTTCTAGTCCTCACTCCCACATTTGGATCACCAATTATTACTTCTCTTGTGTGACTCCTATCCCATTTTCTGGTCTGAGTTTGTTGACTTGAATTTTCTGCATTTTCTTCATCATTGGCATGACTTGCAGTGCTTTCTCCCCCTGAGTCTGTGCTATCAAATTCATGTCTTTAGGATGAGTTTCCGTTCTCATGATTTACTTGTTCAGTTGACTCTTCATCCATTCTGTGATTTCTATTGACTTCAGCCTCATCCTCAGAATTACTATCAATGTTGAGATTTTCAAATTTCAGGGCCTCAGCTTCATTTTCATCAAGGAGTTGCAAGCCTGGACAGTTGTCATCATCAAAAGTTACATCTGTACTTTCTATAATTTTCTTATGTTCAAGCACATAGACTTTGTAGGCAGTTCTCTCCAATGAATATCCCAGAAAAATTGCTTCAAAAACCTTAGAGTTAAATTTACCCACATATTCAAAGTTATCTTTCCAAACATAACACTTGCTTCCAAACACGTGAAGATGCTTCACAGTAAGCTTTCTTTTAGATAAGATTGAGTAGGGTAATTATCCAAGATTCTTGTTAATGAGATATATGTTTTGAGTATACCATGCAGTGTTGACAGCTTCTTCCCAAAAACTTGTTGGCAATTTGGCATCCCACAGCATTGTTCTAGCAGCCTCTACTAGTGTTCTATTCTTTCTCTCAACTACCCAATTTTGTTGAGGTGTTCTAGCAGCTGAGAATTCTTGAACATCCTTTGTCTTTGCAGAATTCTGTTAAAGTTGAATTTCTGAATTCTGTGCTATTATCACTCCTCAATCTCTTCACATTATTATGATCTTCAGCCTGCTTCTCAATCTTCTTGATGTATTCAATTATAATATGTGGAGTCTCATCCTAAGAATGCATAAATTCTACCTATGTGTACCTTGAGTAGTCATCCACCATCACAAGTGCATATTTCTTCCTTAAAATTGACAAGACAGTAATTGGTCCAAACAAGTCCATATGAATAAGTTGCAAAGCTGCACTTATGTAATTCACAGTTTTACTCTTGTGACTTGATTTCTTCATTTTGCCTTTTTGACAAGCCCCACGGACTTTATTTTGAGCAAACTCCAGATTTGGCATGTCTCTCACTAACTCTTTTTTCACAAGGGTGTTGATTGCCCTGTAATTCAAGTGAGAGAGATTTTTATGCCACAACTTGCTTTTCTCTTCAGATGCCTTAGTCTAGAAGCAACAAATTCCATCCTCATTTGCTGAGTCTAGGTCTGCAACAAATAAGCTTCCCTTCCTTGCTCCCTTCAAAGCAGTTTCACCAGTCTCTTTGCTGATAATTAGGCATTCTCCTTTGTCAAATAAAACATTGAATCCTCTATTTGTAAATTGACTTATACTCAAGAGATTCACCTCAAGACCAGCTACCAGTGATACATCTTCAATGACAACATTTACAGAAATTATCTTGTCATATCCCATTGTGAAACCTTTGTTGTTGTCTCCAAATATCACTAATGGGCCAGCCATCTCCTCAAATTGTGATAGCAGGGTCATATCACCTGTCATATGTCTTGAGTATCCATTGTCTATGATCCATATGACCTTCTTCATTTTGCCCTGCACACAATGAGGATTAAGTGTGTTTAGCAACCCAAACAGTGTTGGATACTTTTTTCTTGTTAACATATCTGGTAGAAGTAGAATTTGATTATTCAGAAAGAATAGAATTCATTGATTAATGTGCATTTTCCTTTTTAGCTGAGAACTCAATATTGACTTCCTTAAGATCTACTCTCAGCTTATGGCAACTTGTCATTACTTTCATGTCGCAAGGTATGCAATCAAACTTGTCACATAATGAGTACGGATAATCAGCCTTTGCTTCATTATACTTACATGCTCCCATTCCTGGCTTGCTAACAACCTTTTTGCAAAGGTGAGTTAGATGATTAACAGAGACACACTTTTGACACTGTTCCTAGGAGCATCTGCAACAAATGCAAAGTTATTGCTTTTGTTTATTCCAGCCTTCCCATTTCTGTTTTTATTCTTCTTTCCTACATCTCAGTCTTAACCTCCTTGATTAGTTTCTTGGGAGTTTGATTCACCATGAGCTTCTTCTCAGCTTTAGGAGTTGGAGTTGTCTCTGTGCATTTCTTCTCATTATCCTCATCAGCAAGCTCTTGCTTTATCACCAACTCAGCTTCACTAAAATTTGCTTCACATGCCTTGAAAAGAGGTGCATCCACTTTCCTCAGCATAAGTGGGACATCTTCATCTATAATTATTTTGCCTCTGTCACCTTCAACCTTTTTGTTGATGTTCAATGCATCATAATCCAAGCAAATAACTATGTTTGCACATGGCTTGTTCTTCTCATGGTACTGACCAACTAGCTGAGATGCATCCTGAATGACTTCAGTTTCACCTCATTCTTCTCTATCTTTTCTCTTAACACGGCTTCTATTTCACTAGCACACTTCAGTTTGTTCTTTAGATATTCATTCTCTTTCTTGACTATCTCAAACTCCACAAGCAGTAGCTCAAACTCTTATTTCTCACTCTCAAGCGTCTCATTAGCTTTTGATAACCTACTGACCTCCTCAATAGCTGCTACCATGCTAGTATGGATGTGGAACAATTTTATACTCATCTTTTCAACAGTCTCCTTGTATTGAATTTCATTTAAATCAATAGTGGTGAGAGTTGGTACCTGTGTTTTTGATGAGGATGATTCTCCTTGCTCCAAGGCCATGAGTGCATAGTTTCCTAATTCCTCATCATCATCATTATCTGAATCATCCCAACTCTTTCCTTCTGCAATATAAACTTTACCATGTTGCTTTCTTAGAAGAGCCTCATACTTTGCCTCCAATTCAAGATAGGCCTTATCCTTTTCACTTTCTTAGACTTCCTGCATTCTGTAGCAAAATGGCCCAATTTATCACAACTAAAGCACCTGATCTTTGACCTGTCAAGAGATCCTGTTTTATAGCCTTTTTTTGCTGCTAGAGTTGAACTGTGCCTTTGCCTTCTAGTTGTTGTCCTTGTTGGATATATGTCCCTTGTTTTTGAAGAACTTTGGCTTCTTTACTCTAATGTTAGAGAATTTACTTGCTAAGTAAGTCATGGACTGATCTAACTCTTCAAGTTCATCCAAGGTATATAATTCATCCTCTTCAAGTTCAAGAATAACTTGCTTCTGTGGTTCTTTGTTCTTTTGCTCATTACTTGAAACAACTGGAGTCTGGATGTCTACTTAATCATCAGATGACTAGCTGTCATTAACAACTAGTGCACTTTATCCATCAACAATGTGCCCTTGACCAGCTCTTAAAGGTTTTCCTTGGATCATTTCCAGTTAATAGGTTTTTAGAATACCATAAAAAACCTCCAGTGTCATTCTGCTCAAGTCTCTCCCTTCTCTTATAGCTGAAATTTTCTGTTCTAGATGGTCAGGAAGGGTGAGCAAAAACTTCAAGTTAACCTCCTCAGCTTCATAGTATTTGTCATGAAGCTGCAAGTCATTAATCAGCTTATTGAATCTTTCAAAAACATCAGTTATACTCTCCTTTGGTTTAGCCATAAAACCCTCATACTGAGATACCAAGATCCACTTTTGATTTGACCTAACTTCCTCTGTTCGCTCACATGGAATTTCTATTTTCTCCCAGATCTGTTTGGCTGTGTCACAGTTGATAATGTTATAGTACATTACAATGTTAAGTGACTCTATCAGAATTAGTTTCAAGCCCCTATCCAGAGAGACTTTTCATTTTCAATCTCAGAGTACTTTGAGGGATCCTTAGTAGCATAATTAGATGGGATGACCATGTCTCCATCCGTAGATTCCTCAACTCTTTCCGTGGGAGTGAAGGGGCCATTCTTGAGAATCTGAACATATAATGGGTTGGTCATCTTTATAAACAACAACATCTTCTTTTTCCATAATGTATAGTTGGCTCTATCAAAAGTTGCTTAGCTTCTCTGTATTCATTGTTCCAAGATCTTTAATCTGTCTGCTTGCGGATTTTGCTCTGATACCATTTGTTAGGTAATTAATAAAACACGAAGGGGGGTGAATGTGTTTTGGATATTTTTAAGGCTTTTTTGAATGTCTGTTCCTTGGTTAACAAAGCAGATTAGAAATGCAGTAATATTATGTTAGCTTAAATAAAACAGTGCGCGCAATATTTCAAAAATCACTTAATTTTGTATTAAAATCAAGATAATGTTTTGCTACAAATCTTGGGTTTTTTGTTAGTAAAGAACTCAGTTTCTTTCTTGAGAGAGTACAAGAAAAACTAGATCTGTTTGATGCTTTTAAAACAAAGGACCTGTGTTTACCAAACACAGGTTTACATAGTATGCAATAAGATGTACTAAACCCTACTTTAAGTTATCTCTAAAGCTTTCCATTTCTGGCTTAGTGAAGATTTGCAAATCGTGTAGGTCCGTGACTTTCCTTTGTCAGTTAATCTTGGCCCTTGATCTTGCAGTCTTCAAACTTCTTTTGTAGACTTTTCAATCTAAGTGATTAGATCATTTGTTGATTGATAATCTTGAATATTTAACTTTCATATCGAGATCTCCAGTTTGTTGTATATAGAACTGACATCTCGATAAGTATAATGACTTATTGAGATCTCTTAGTTCTCTATAAGTGTCTTTGACTTGTCGAGGTCTCTAAGTTCTCTATAAGTGAATTCGGCTTGTCGAGGTATCTGAGTTCTCTATAAGTGTCTTTGATTTGTCGAGATCTCTGAGTTCTCTATAAGTGAACTTCACTTGTCGATGTCTCTAAATCTCTGCATTTAGAAATGACTTGTCGATATCTCTGAGGTCTCTATATGCATTTTGACTTGTCGATATCTCTGAGATCTCTAATGAGAAATTGACTTGTCGATATCTACAATCTTTATATCTTCATTTTAACTTGTCAGATATCTCTGAGTTCTCTATATGCAGAAATAGCTTGTCGATATCTCCAATCTTTATATCTTCATTTGACTTGTCGATATCTCTGATACTTCTCTATAAGTCATTTTGGACTTCTCGATAAGTCATTCTGGAGTTCTCGAATGATTTCTCTATATGACTTGATCTGTGACTTTTAGATATCTTGACTTAGAACATTTTTCCTAAAACAGATTTATTCAACTCCAAATTTCTTCAATTTTTCTCTGATGCATGATCTTGTGGATCTTCTTCCAGAGTTTATTCTTAGACTTGAGACTATTCATAGAAAAATACTCCTATATGATCTTTGACATTTTTACAGACTCAAGTAATACAATACAAAATAAAGATTTAGATTATCATACAACTGAACCTTAGGGTTGTTAAAATGTCTTAGTCTTGTTATAGTACAGGCATGTCTTGCATAACAGTATATGTTTTGAATACATGATATTCATGTGAGTTTTATAATCATATGATGATTCTATAAATAGTATATATACCGATATATACATGATTTATATTTATTTTTATTGTAAGAATCGTATTTGATACGATTTTGGAATGGATGCAACAAATTTACTGAAATCTGGGTCTGATCGATTTTCGCAAACGAGTACCTTTTCGAAAAGAAAAGGAAAACGTGCGTCCGACCAAAACTGATGGCTAAAGTCATCACCAACTCTTCTGAAAGGCGTTTGACGTTGTTTAGGGCATGTAATTGTCGATTTAATGTTATCAAATATGTATTCGATTTTTCTGATTTTTTTCATATTTTATTTTTATGATTAGATTATGATGGGTATGATATGTTAAGATCAGATTATTTGTTTTAACATGTTTTTAAGTGTCAACTGGGCATAATGAATGGTTATGACCTATAACTCTTAGGTTAATGATTTTGATTTTTAAATACGACTTGCATATCGTTTGATCTTTTAATTAATAAATCTCTAATGTAGTCAGGTTCTTCTTATAAGTTAATTATATATTTTTTTATATTTATCAATAATAATATAAAATTTGTTGGTGCATTTTCGAAGTTGAGAGTCTGGGTGATAAGTTATTTTTAATATTTGGATAATATTTATTCTTTGATAAAATTCGAATATATAAACTTATCCGTATTTGAGAGATTTGAATCTAAAAATTTGAGTAATATATTATTTTAATATTTAAATTTAATAATTTTGATATTTAATTAAAAGATCGGAAAAAGTGATAACTAAGATAAGGGCGAAACATTGGCCGTCTTTACCGCAAACTACAGCATTGTGTTTGTCAACTCCCAGCGTACTTCCCCACGGACTTGAAAACAAACAAAAATTAAACTGAATAGGAGTAGGAGATCATAGTGGACAATTAACTAGTTTATCTTGTTCAATTGGGCAAAGAGAGTAATTAAAAAGCCGAAAAGGTGATAGTGGACAATAAATTACGTTATCTGGGCCAAGAGGGTGGTAACATTGGGTTTGGCCTTGGGTGTTGGATTGGAAAGACAAAATAGATTGTGACATTTAAAGGCTGAACATGTCCAACTTAAAATGGAAAATAAATGTCTCGCGGCTCCGTTGCATGATAGTAGTAGTAATTTATTATTCTTAAATTACTACTGCTACAACTTTAGCATTTCAGAAGGACCCATTTTTGAGAAACGAAATTCTGAAGAAAAGCATGAACAAGCTTACCCATTTTTCGATTGCTGGCGTAAAATTATTACGTAAATAAATGAAACTTAACGGCGATTAGCACAAGAGTTGTAAAATTTTCAGCTTACCCATCTAATGTATCCTGTATTAGAATATGGTAAATAAAAGAAAATGTAAGATTAAAAATGATGTTTGATAATAAATAATTACATGAGGTCAAGTAGAGTAGTAGCAGAGGCATATAACAAAACCGACAACTTGGGTGGCCTCTAAAAAAGAAAGGGATGGGCCAACATATCTTATAATAATAATAATAAAGTTAGAAAAGTAGGGATATCCCCTTGAGTTTTTTCTACTCAAAATGGGGCTGTTAAGGTTCTACAGAGTGAGTACCCTTTAGTGGAATGAAGCTGTTGATTAGCTGCTGCTGTTGACAATTTCTGGGTGTTTATATATGTTTAAAGATGGGTGTTTAAACCAAACAATTTCTGGGTGTTTATATATGTTTAAAGATCTACACAACCCTAAAGAGGGAAGGCGAGGGTAGGTTTCATATTAATTAATATGGTTATTTTTTGCATGTAATCAGCAATAGACAAAAACAAATTCATTATTTTAAATGAAATCATCTCTATAACCTCATACTAATTATACATCATAATCTTAGAAAACATTATTTTATAATGTTATCACATACAATCAGATTTGAATCAGAATTTTTACCTCTTACAATAGCTTTCTGGTCACCGGAAGTCTCAACTCACCCTTGCCCTGTTATCCACAACGCTCTCCAAGCTTCTTGGATATTCTTTGGCTGGATGCAGGAGTCCTCACACGGTCTCTTCCATATCGCTATTCGTCAAGATATTATTTTTCTGAACCAATTCTGATTGTATACAATACATATAAAATAATCTGTTTCTATTATTATGATATATTCCTAGCAGAGTTTATAGAGATTGAAGAAGTTTTAGCCAGACATATTGAGAGAGAGAGAATTGAACTTCAGAAATTTTCAGATATCCTTTCCATTTCATGTATAGACTTATTTATAGTAGTCTTTCTATATGGTTACAGATTACCGGGATAACCGGTTTCTTTTACATAATTACTAATAATTCAGGAATCTTTTCTTTTCTTTGTCTGCCATTTCTTCTTTTGTCATCTCTTCATATTTTCTTCATCTTTATCTTTTGTGTCTGCCATGATATCTTGCAGGATTTGTCGTCTTTTTCCAGGGAATCTGCTTTTTCTTTTCTTCTTTCTTTATCTTTGTCTGCCATGATATTTTTGGAATCTCCTGGTAATATAACTTTTTGGTTTTCACCATTCAATTTGCAATATTCTGGTGTATTACACCATTTTTGTATTATGCAAAGGGATCAGAATTCATCCCTTTGTCATCATTTCTTAGACTGATAATAGGTCTTTTTCGAGGACCTGTTATCCTTTGATAATATTCAGTAGTATGTTTTGCATGATTATATTTCAGGTTTTCTATTTTATCAAGCATCATTTCTAATGCATTAGTACCTGAATTTTGTATAATATTATCATAATATAAAGTTATTATACTTTCGGTGAAACCTCCACCATGGCTTTCAGAAATGATTATAGCTTTCCGAGCTCGTAGTATATCTTGTATTTTGGACCTGAGGGTAGCTAGTCCAATAGCTCGTTTTTCACATAACCATTCCTGGAATTTGTTGATATCACAAGGATTTGGTAATTTCAAGCTTTTGGTTTCTCCCACAATATCTGTCATATTCCTTCCCAGTTTAAATAGTTGACATATTATTATGGGTTTTCCAACTAGATCGGTTGATGCATCAAAAACTTGTATTCCGTATGAGCCTGCTCCCATTTCCCGTATCATAGCTTCCACGGATTTGACAATTATACTTGGTAGCTTTGATATACAATACATGGTTTCATTTGTTAAGATCTTGTCAACAAAACCATGTATAAACAGGTTATATACTATGTCAGGTTTTGCATTTTCACAACAAATGTATCTGGGATATTTTGTAGATTTTGTCAGTCTGCAAATATCAGGGTTAGATTTATAATCATAATATTTCATCATTTGCTCGTATGTTTTTACTGTGTCAGGTGAGTATTTCAGCTTATCACTCATTGATAAATTTGACAGAGTAGTTGATATGCTGGTTGAAGGTGATGGCATGGTTACAAGCTTTGATGAAAATGTCATAGGTTTTATTGTAGGGATTGCAACTGAAGCTTGTAGAGTTGTTTTGTCTTTTACAGCTTCCATAATTTGTTTCAGAAAATGTTGGTTCTCCTGAACCAGGGTTTCTATCTCCTTTTGGAGTTTGGTGATTTTTTCATTATTGGTTGATATATGAGATGTAACATCAGTGATATATTTCTCAAAATTTTCCATCTTTTGTTATCCTGCTAAGAACAACAAACAATTAAATTTTCCCTTTACAAAAACAAAATGCATGACATTCAATGGTATTTAATTTTCTGATAATTGATATTAATAATTCATCAATATTCCTTCTGTTAGGAGCGAAATAATAACCAATGTGTTTTTCTATTTCTAGAAATCCTTTATATGCTTCTTCTAGTTTTTCTGTGTTATTTTCATCTAATCCTTCGAGAGCAAAATTTTTTATAAATTCTACAGCTTCTGAAGTAGTAGTCCATATTATTAAAGATCCTGATTCGATTTTCCATGGTTGAGCTTGTCTTCTTGTATATTCTATTTTCATTGTTTATTTTCTCTGCTAAGATAGTCAGCTAACACATTTTTTGTTCCTGATATATTTTTTATTACAAAATCATAACAACAGAAAAAAGATTGCCATTTTCTTCTTTTATTTAATTCTGGTAATAATTCTATTTTATTAGTAATAAAAGCTTTCACTTGAGTATTATCTGTTCTTACTACAAATTTAACAGGTAACAAATGATAATGAAACTTTTTAATCCCATATTTTACAGCTAATAGTTCTTTTTCATTTATGTGGTAGTTTGATTCATTAGGTTTCCAAGTTCCTCCTGCATATCCACATATATGTGTATTTTCTTTATCTATGTCATCCTTCTCATATGCTATTAGGACTGCTCCCCATCCTATATCACTAGCATCAGTATATAATTCTAAATGATCTGTTTCTATGGGTATTCTATGTTTTGGTAAATCTTTCACCTTTTCCTTAAGAATTTTTATACAGTTTTCATGTTCTTTTGTCCATCCAAAAGGTTTATTTTTTGTTAGTTCCTGTAATGGTTTTCTTAATTTAGGTAAGTCTTTAATATGATCTGAGGCATAATTTATTATTCCTAAAAATTGTTGTACCTCTTTTTTATTTTCTAATTTGTCCTTAAAATTTACAATCTTTGTTACTATATGGTCTTGTAATTGTATACCTTCTTTATCTATTTTGTATCCTAAATATTCTATCTTATTCTTAAATATTTCAGATTTCTTTTCAGAAAGTAATATTCCATGCTGGTCTATTGTTTTTATAAATTGCTCTAAATGTTTTATATGCTCTTCTAAAGTTTCACTATATATTAATATATCGTCTACATATACTATACAAAAATCTTTTAATTTTCTAAAGATTTGGTCCATTCTTCGTTGAAATATTTGTGGCGCATTTTTTAATCCAAAGGGTAATACTATCCATTCATAATGTCCTTGCGGAGCACTAAAGGCTGTTAAAGACCTTGATTCTTTGGTTAATTTTATTTGCCAAAATCCACTTTTACAATCGAATTTACTAAACCATTTCTTATTTCCTAGTCTATTTATAAGATTTCTTTTGTATGGTAAGAAATATCCATCAAATATAGTTTTCTTATTTAATTCTCTATAGTCTATTACCATACGAGCTTTTCCCCTTTTTTGTTCATTATGTTTTCTTACAAGGAAAGCCGGGCTACTATGTGGACTTTTACTTTCTTGTATTAATTTTAGTTTTAATAATTCATTGATTTGATTATCAAATTCTTTTTGGTCTGAAGGGCTATACCTTATAGGTTTAGATCTTATTATATCATTAGGGTTTAATAATTTTATTTCAGCATATATTTTTTCCTTATCCCATAAACTCATAGGATTTTCTCCGAAGTTAGATTTTAATAAATTATTATATTTTTTGGTTAATTCTTGTAGATTATTATTTCTTTCTATTCTTAAATTGTTTATAGTATTTATAGTACTTATTGGCATAATTCTTTTTAATACTATCCACTTATTACACGAGTTTGTAATGATAGGGAATTTGAAGTTACTATATGTGTTTTAAAATAATCTAAAAAGTTATTTCCTAATAATATAGATTGCTTCATCTTATTCTGATATACAATAGGTAAACTGAATAATGTTTTATTTAGCTTTATTCTCATGTTTTTTGCTATTACATCTAATTCCTTCTTTAAGTGTATTAGATTTTTCCCATCTATACGAAGCTAAAACTTCTTTTTTTACTAGACATAGATCTGCTCCACTGTCTATAAATATTTTTTGTTTTAGGAATTTATATTTTTTATATTCTACATCTGCTTCTATGTATATTGCTACCATTCCTCCCAATTGCTTTCACTAGATGATTCATAATTTATAAAGTTTATTTCATTATCAGTTTCACTAATATAAAACTCTTCATATTCATACCATCTATTGTCATCTTCTTTAATTTGTTCTATTTCCATTATGAATTGTGATGTATTTATATATTTTACTTTCTTTTCTTTCAGTTTAGGACATTTATTAGCATAATGTCCTTTTTCATTACAATTCCAACATTTACATTCACTTATATCTTTCTTTTTAAAAGGTTTTCTTCTAAACTTTCTCTTATTTTTATATCTTCTCCTATTTTCTGGTGTATTTCTAAATTTCCTAAATCTTTTTCTCTTATATTTGTTGTATTTATAAGGATAATTATTTCTATTTTGTTTGCTTCTGTACTTATCATATGATTTTTTCTTATTATACCTCTTCTTATAGTTCCTATAGGGTTTTTTATCTTCACATCCAAATACTAATCTTCTTTCAGTGAATCCACATATTTCTCTTAATCCTAGTTTTTTATCCTTTTTAACCTTTTGTTGTACCCTATATTCTTCACATTTTCTCATTAGATATCCTCTTAGTACTCTTATTCTTTCACCGAGAGTGTTCTCACGAGGTTCTAACTTATTATATTCCTTAGTTATTTCAGTATTATAAGGTTCTGGTAAATGATCATAATATAATTGTTGGTATATATGTCCTTCTTCGGGTAAGAATCTAGCTTCATAAAAGAATTTAGTGAAACTTATAGTATATTCTGGTAACCTATTAATTTTACAGCATTTCATATTATTTAGATTCATTATTATTTCTATTTTTCTTTCTATTAGAACTTGGTCTCTAGCTACTATCCAAGGTTCTCCTAAAAATTCTCTTTTTAATATCATATCAAATATTTGTAACATTGATTTCCAATCCGTTGCATACCTTAGTACTTCAGTTTTTAACTGATATTCTATAGATTCTATCCAATATGCTACCTTTCCAATTAACGTTTTTGAGATCAAGTTATAAGTATATTCTAACTCATCTGTATGAGTGGAGTTCATTAATGCTATATACATTCCTAAATTCCAATCAGTTATTCTCCTACTAATTTCTTGTTCTTCATATACATTATCTAAGTCTAAAAAGTATCCATTTAAGTTTACGCCTTGTGACATTGATCCTATAAATTCTTTAAATTCATTATGTTGTCCTATTGGTATGTGTTTTGGTATCGTGTTCCTATATCTTGTTATAACTTCCATATTATGGTCGGTTACTTCTTCTTCTGGGTAGTTATCCATCTCCTCATTTTTTATTTCTTCAGTTTCTATATCAGTATAATTTTCTTTATCTTCTTGGTCACTATTTGATTCTTGTTTTATTACTGCATTTACATTTTTCATTCTTTCTAAAGCTTCTATTATATTTTTATTTTCTATTTCTATTTCAGAATTTTCTTCATAATTACTGTTATATTCTTCTATTATATTCACTGTTTTTCCTAAATTATCTTGTTCCGATTCACTAGTACTTGTTTTATTATTTGTAGACACAGTACTAGAAACTTCACTTGTATTCTTTTTCCCTTTTAACTTATTTAATTGTTTTTTCAATATTTCTATTTCTTTTTTATTTTCTTCTGTTTTTTCATTTAATTCCTTTTTCGTTTGTCTTAAATCTCTTTTTACATCTTTTAGTTCCTTTTTAGTTTCTTTATATTTATTTTTATATTTTTTATATTTTTCTAACCATTCTTCATTAGTATTTAATCGTAATTTTTTATTCTCCGTTCTTATTTCTTCTACTTCTTCCTTTTGTTGTTCTAATTTTGACTTTAAATATTCTATCACAGTTGTATCAATCTTAAACTCAGTTTTGCTTTCACAATTTGTTTCCTTTTTTAATGGTTCATACTTATATTTTTCTCTTTCTAAAATTTCTTTTCCATGATTCTTTAAAAATGTTATCACGTTATATTCTTTTTGTTCTTTAGTTTCCATTAGAACTTTCCTTTTTTACTAAGTTGTCCCAAATTGTCTAATACCTTTCCTATTGGTTCAGATATATTAGGTTTCATTTTACTTATATCTATCATCATTGGCTCATTAACTCTTCTCCATGCATTTATGGCTTTTAATTCTGGCTTATTTGTAATTTCTTTTTCTGGTATAATTTTTTGTTTTCCTTCTTCTAATTTTATTAACTTGTCTAGTATCATTTTTAAAGTAGGTATTTCAGAATTATTCCATAAGCTTGTTAACTCTTCTCTTATTATTTGTCTCAAATTTTCTTGATTATCTTGTTTTTCTACCAATCTCATTATTGCATTTAGTTTTTCCTTAACTATTATTTCTTCCCATAAATTTTTTATAAATTCTGAGTCTGACATCTTATTATTTGTTGATTCGCTTCTTCCAACCATTTCCAACATCTATCCAATATTTACTAGTATTTTTACTCTGTTCTACTAATTTCTTAATATCATTTTCTAACTTTGTTTGTCTTTCCTTATATTCTAAATATTTTATTTGTGAATCTATTTCGCTTTCTAACATACTCTGTATCTTCTTTAACTTTTCTTTCTTCTTCCTTAATTTTTCTTGTATATTCATAGTTTTTCTATAAATCTTTCTTTTCCTTGATCTACTATTTTTATTCCATTATTATTAATTTTATAATTTATCATTTTTAAGAAGTCGCTTCCTAATAATAATTCACTCGAACTATCATATTCTATTACTCCTATATTTATATTATATTCCAAGTCTAATATCTTAAACTTTAAATTAGTACATTTAGTAATAAATATTTCTCTATCATTTTCTGCATATCTGTAAGTCTGAGGTTCTATCCACTTACAATTTTCTTCATTTACCTTGCTTATATGAATAAAACTTTTGGTAGCTCCTGTATTAATTTCTGCTATACAGTCTCTTGTTATTGTTTCGTCAAATATTATTATTTTTATTTTCAAACTATCAGTATCTATTTTTATTAAATCTATCTTTCTACTCGTCATACTCATTGATCTAATTAATCTTATAGGATTTTGTTCTTTTCTAAAACTTAATCTAGATCCTTCTAATATTGGTTTAATTCTCTGTCTTGGAATCATTTGTCTATTACTAAAATCTATTGTAATTTCTTCTGGGATTGTTATTTGAGATTCTTCTTTATGCTCAATTTTTTCTAATATATCATTATATAACTTTGGTACTATTATTCCTAATTCCGTTTGTTTCTTCACATGATGGTTTCCAGTCATAGCATAAACCATTTTGGTTTCTATACTAATAACTTTACTTCCTTTTTGCATTTTTATTCCATCTAACTTATAGTATAATGTTAAAGATCTTTCTTTATTTTCATCCCTTAGGGATATACTGAAATCGGGTTGTATTATAAATTTTAATTTCTGATATATCAAGTTTCCTTTTATTACTGCTATTAATGAATCTTGTATATTTCCTATTATTCTATCATCCAATACATATATCTGTATAGGGGTATCGATATTTTTCTGAAAATATGCTTTTATTGTAAATTCTATTGCTCCAAAATATATATTTTTTAGTTTATTTGCTTCCTTTTGTTTTAATTTGGATAATTCTCTTTTTATTAATCCCCTTTTCAATATGACTGGTACATTTAATGATATTCCTGCTATTTACATAAATGATCAACACATAGATAGATAGATAGATAGATCTTGTCTGGTTTTTACCTTTTCTAGGTGTGCTCTTGGTTTGACCTCTTCTAGTTGTGCTCTGAGACTCGCATTTTCCTTCTTCAATTCTTCCATTTCTTGCTCCAACTCATTTGTGTAAGCCTGTAGATTCCGACCAATTTAAAGATCCAAACAAATTTATAAGAAGAACCTAGTAGTAAATAACCAATGATTAACATCTAATTTAAAACAGAGAGCGAGAGACTAACCAATCTTCTAGCTCTGGACCTGTCAGCTGACTCTCTGTTCTTAATTAAGCGTTTACGGCGTCGTTCTCCTGCGCCATCATCATCATCATCAGGGGGTCTTTTCTTAGAAGGAGGCATTTGGGAATGAGAAGAATAATTTGTAGGTTTGAAGCCCAAGATGGGAGGATGGGCCATCATCAGTAGACTTGGCTGATGAGAATATGGATCTTTCATGTTAAAGAAATCATGGAAATTTGTACTAGCACCACCACCACCACTAAACCCACCCATATTAGGTGATGATTTAGAGGAACAAGGGCTGGAATTACGAAGACGAGGTAAGCTTATATTTCCCCAAACTTCTTCCATGGAGATTTCCTCTTCTCTCCTTTTTTGCTACAGAGTTTTGGCTTTTAGCTGAGTGAGTGTATTTATATGTAACACTATACTACTAGTATAAAAGTAAACACATTAAGTGATACATTCACAGGGACCACTTTGCCTCCAACCCCTTGCTCCTTGTATCAAACCATTTCCAAACACGGTACGAGTTTGTAATCAGAATCGGGTTAAATTGATACGATCAAATAATTTCTAATATTCCACAAATTAATTAAACGCAAACAAAAGTCCAACTACTTCTAATATTCCGCAAAGAATACAAGTACTCAACCGGTGAAAAGTTGCCGCTGAATAATTGTATCGTATTTTGTTGTAGCACAATTTACTACAAAAGACCGCTGCCATGCTGGCGTGGTGCATAATAGTGTCGTATTTTGTTGACACACACGCGTATTGACAAATGGGGATGAGCAGTTTTCAAGTACAAATGTTTTTGTATTTGATTGCAGAGGAAAGGAATCCGGAGGTTAAAAGAAGGAACAAACCCACTTAAAATGGGCACGCAAACGAGGAAGAAATAAGTTACTGAAAAAGATAGTAAAACAGTAAATTCTGGAGGGGGTGACTGGCATGCCAGAGCAAAATTGTTTCCCCCTACGAAAAAATGGACCACATTCATTACGTTGCTCTCTACTAGCCTGCCCCGCACTACCTATATTTATAATTTAAAATGAATAAAAAACTTATAAATGATAAGTGATAAATAAATATATATTTATAAGGCAAATAAGTGTTTGATTAAATGCTATTATTCAATTTATCAATTTATAAGTTTTAAATTTGACTTATAAACTGAGTCGGCAAACACTCGTCGATAAATACTTACAAAATTATAAGTGAATAAGCCACTTATTATTTGTTCCCCGGAGTCATTTAATAAATCTGAATCTGAATGAATTCATTGAGTTCGTTTCCCAATTAATTTTATTCAAGGTAAATAATACACATGCACTATTAGGAGCTCTTTACACATATGTGCCCGTTAGGGAAATCTGAAAATAAGTAATTTATAATTTAAAATGAATAAGTGAATTATAAGTGATAAGTTAAAGAATACTTATAAGTTAAATAAGTGTTTGGATAATTTTATTTATTAGTTATAATTTTTTTTCTCTTAAATAAACTAAAATATATAATTATCTAAATTCTTGAATTTTTAGTTAGATTAAAATTTAAAAATATAAATTTTAAAACTGAGGTTAATAAATCAGCTAAAAATACGTCATTACTAATATATTCAACTTATCAGCTTATAAATTGCAAATTCAACTTATAAGTTGGGTCGACAAACACTCGTTAATAAGCTGTTATGGGCTTATAAGCAATAAGTAAGTTGTAAGAGCATCTCCAAGGGCATTAGGTAAATTTGTTAGCTAAAACACTATTAGTTAAAATTTTGTTTAACCTGTAAGGATTTATTCTCTAGTGGTATTAGTGTTGTGAATATGTTGTGTACTTGATGATTACCTAAACAAAACATCTAAGTAGATTTTACTTAGTCAAATAATGTAGCACTCGACGGATAAGAATTATAGTCCCGACGGATAACTCATTATAGTCCCGACGGATGATTAACTTATTATCCATCGAGTGAGTAGCTTATCTAATAATAAGTTTGTAGCACAGTGTTGTATGCACCTTTGTATAGAATCTGGAGTAGCATATAAGTCATGTTGACTTTAACTAGATATGCAGAATAGGTTGATTAACTGTACATAAGCAATGTCTTGTAATTCTGTATAAGTGAAATGAAGTCAAGTGCCAAAATAGCTACCAACAGATGATTAACAAAGCTTCGACGGGTGACCAAAATAGCTACCAACGGATGCTTAACAAAGCTTCGACGGATGATCAAATGACTATCAACGGATGTTTAACATAGCAGTCGACGGATGATCAATTAAGTCATCGACGGATGATCTGAAAGTCGACAGATGATCATATCAAGATTCAAACATCCGTTGAACAGTGAAAGCTGACACACAGCCGTTGAGTTGGATACAAGTACACTGTGGAAGCCCATTAACTGGGTAATAGAGGACGAAAAAGCAGCAAAGATCAAGACTATTAGATTTTATATTTGTTCAGTTCTTTTGACTTTGTAATCTTGGTAATATATAAACCAAGAGAGTAGCAAATAGAAAAATAACTGAGATAGCTAAGAAACAACAACAGAGAAATCTTTGTAAGCACTATCTTTAGCATTTCCTGTGTTCTTAGCAGTTCTATTTGTGTAAGCAGCTGTGAGCATTTCTGCACACAGAGTCCTCTCGATATATTAAATATATCTCTGGTGGAATTGTTTAAATCCACCAGAAAGTTTTTAAAGACTCTTGTTTTTAATTACTTATGTTTTGATTCATTCAAGTTTACATTCCGCATTGTGCTAATCAAAACAAATATATCCATAATCGAGTTGAACATTTTTATTTCAAGAAAAAGGTTCAAGAATTCCATTCAACCCCCCTTCTGTAATTCTTGCTATATTGTTAAGGGACTAACAATTGGTATCAGAGCAAGCTCTTAATCTACAAAGAGTTTAAAGATCAAAACAATTCAGCAAGATGAACAAGAAAGATGTTGGAGTCAAGATTCCTTTTCTTGATAAAGATAATTACCATCATTGGAAGGTAAAGATGCATCTTCATATGCTTTCTCAAGATGAGGCCTATGTGGGCTGCATAGAAAGAGGCCCTCATGTTTCTATGAGAGCTGCAATAGGAAATGAACCATCTGTTCCAAAGCCAAGGCATGAATGGTCTGATCCTGATATTGAACAAGTCAGGAAAGATAAAAAGGCCATGAACATTCTGTTCAATGGTGTTGATGCAGACATGTTTGATAACATCATCAACTGCAAGACTGCCAAGGAAGTTTGGGACACAATACAGATAATCTGTGATGGTACTGAGCAAGTAAGAGAAAATAATTAGCAGCTCCTGATTCAGCAATATGAGAATTTTCACAATGAAGAAAGTGAGTCACTCACTGACATTTTTAGTAGATTCCAAAAGCTACTAAATGCTCTTAAATTGCATGGAAGAGTCTATCAGACTAAAGACTCCAATCTGAAATTTCTCAGATCTCTTCCAAAGGAATGGAAACCAATGACAGTCTCATTGAGAAACTCACAAGATTATAAGGAGTTTACTTTGGAGAGACTGTATGGCATTCTGAAGACCTATGAGCTTGAGATAGAGCAGGATGAAAGAATGGAGAGAGGAAAGAAGAAAGGAGGATCCATTGCACTAGTGGCTGAACTGGAAAAGGAGAAGGAAGTGAAGATGGAAGCTGTGGAATCAACTTCAAAGGCCTGTGAAAGCAAGGGTAAAGGGCTAGCTGCAGAAAGTGAAGATTCATTGAGTCAAGATGACATGGAGGACATTGATGAGCACCTAGCATTCCTTTCAAGAAGATTTGCCAAGCTCAAGTTCAAGAAGAACTTTGGAGCTGCCAAGCCAAATAGAAACATGGTGGATAAATCAAAATTCAAGTGTTTCAAATGTGGCTTGGCAGGGCATTTTGCAAATGAGTGTAGAAAGTCAGATTCCAGTAAGAAAAGATTTGAGTCTGTGGATTATAAGCAAAAATACTTTGATCTACTCAAACAGAAGGAAAGGGCTTTAATTACACAAGAGAATGAATGGGCAGCTGATGGTTTTGATGAAGATGAGGATGTCAGCTATGTCAATCTAGCCCTTATGGCCAAGTCTGATGAAACAGAGACAAGTTCCTCAAGCAATCAGGTAATCACTACAAACCTTGCACATTTATCTAAAGCTGAGTGTAATGATGCAATAAATGACATGTCTACATAATTGTATCATTTGCGTGTTACACTTAAGTCCCTCACTAAAGAAAATGCTAAAATCAAAGAAAACAACTTGTTTTTGAGTGAGAGGAATAATGTGCTTGAGTCTCAGTTTGTTGAGTTTGAGAAACTAAAAATTGAGTGTAGAATTGCCAAGGAGGAATTAACCGAGTCCTTGAAAAAGGAAGAAATTTTAAAGAAGCAGCTCGATCGTGAACAGGAGGTGATTAAAGCATGGAAAACATCCAGAGATGTTCATGCTCAAATCACCAAGGTTCAAGGAATTAAGTCCTTTTGTGATGAAGCCTGGAAAAAGAATAAGGAGAAACTAGAACCTATTTTGGTAGATGGATTACTGACAGATGTAGACTCGATGGATGATGAGAACTATCCGTCGGATAACAAAAAGTGTTATCCGTCGAATGATAAAAATCCTCATCCGTCGGCTGTGAGCAAACCCATTAGCAAAGCCAAATTAACCAAGCTAAATGAAAAGTATGGGTCTGTTTTCAAGAACTTTGTTTCAGGAGAGTCAAGTCAAGCCAAGAAAGGGAAGAAGGCTAATGTTGGTCACATGACTGTCAAACAGTTAAGTGACAGACTTGAGAAGATAGAGGTAAAAACAGAGACTAAAAGGAAAAACAATAGGAATGGTAAAGTAGGGATTAACAAACATAATAATTACACACCTGACAAATATGCTCCTAGAAAAATCTGTGTCAAATGTGGTAGTGTAAATCATTTGTCTGTTAATTGCAAATCTGCCATGCCTACTCCCATGTCTGTTTAGCCTCAATTCTCTAACATGAATGCCATGCCTCCCATGCCTGTTAATGTTATGCCTACACAGAACATGAATGCACAGTTTGCTAATATGCCATTTGCACCTAATCCATATTATGCTGCATACAATATGCCTCAAATGCCATTTAGCATGCCTTACTGGAATAACATGTTTGCACCAAGCATGCCATTTCCTGTTAGCCATAACATGCATGATAATTCTGTTGCATCTAGTGGTTTCAAAGGCCCAACCCAAATGACTAAGGAAGAATCTGAAATTCCTAAGTTAAATGAGTTAAGACCTAAGAAACAGAAGAAGAAAGCTAACAAGGCAGGACCCAAGGAAACTTGGGTACCAAAATTAACTTGATTTGATTTTGATGTGTGCAGGGAAATAGAAGGAATCTTTGGTACTTGGATAGTGGTTGTTCAAGACACATGACTGGTGATTCTACCCTGCTCACAGAGTTTGAAGAGAGAGCTGGCCCAAGTATCGCTTTTGGAGATGACAGCAAAGGTTATACTGTAGGATATGGCTTGATTTCAAAGGACAATGTCATCATTGAAGAGGTTGCCTTAGTGGATGGTCTCAAACACAATCTGTTGAGTATCAGCCAGCTTTGTGATAAAGGCAACTCAGTAACCTTCAACAAAGAAACCTGTGTTGTGATTAATAATCAAAACAACAAAGTGGTTCTCACTGGTGTGAGAAGAGGAAATGTGTATCTAGCTGACTTCAACTCAACTAAAGCAGAATCTGTAACTTGTCTTCTTAGTAAAGCAAGTCAAGATGAAAGTTGGTTATGGCACAAGAAGCTATCCCATTTGAACTTCAAGATCATGAATGAGCTGGTAAAGAAAGAGCTAGTTAGAGGCATTCCTATGGTGGAGTTTACAAAGGATGGACTGTGTGATGCCTGCCAAAAAGGGAAGCAGATTAAAGCATCATTCAGGAAGAAACTTGATTCAGCAATTGAAGAGCCTCTACAACTGCTTCACATGGATTTGTTTGGACCAGTCAATATATTGTCAATCTCAAAGAAAAGATTTTGCCTAGTAATTGTAGATGATTTCTCAAAGTTCTCTTGGACATATTTCCTAAAGTCCAAAGATGAGGCTAGTGAAATCATCATCAATCACATAAGGTAAGTTAACAATCATCCTGATTTCAAAGTTAGAAGAATCAGGAGTGATAATGGAACTGAGTTCAAGAACTATGTCATGAGAGCATTTTGTGAGGAAAATGGAATCTTGCATGAGTTTTCAGCAGCAAGGACTCCACAACAGAATGGAGTAGTCGAAAGAAAGAATAGATCTCTTATTGAAGCTGCAAGGACAATGCTTGAAGAATCAAAACTACCAACATACTTCTGGGCTGAAGCTGTAAACACTGCATGCTACACTCAGAACATCTCTCTGATTAATCAAGCAAGATGGATGACACCTTATCAATTGTTCAAGAACAAGAAGCCAACTCTGAACTTTCTTCATATCTTTGGCTGTAAATGCTATATTCTGAGAAATTAAACTGATCAAAATAGGAAGTTTGATGCTAAAGCAGATGAAGGAATTTTTGTTGGATATGCTGTTGGTAAAGCATATAGAGTCTACAATCTAAGAACCAACATTGTTGTTGAATCTATACATGTTGTGCTTGATGATAAAAAGATTGAAGGACTAATAGATGGAGATTACAATGAGAGCCTCAAATTCGATAATGTTGAGATGGTCAGTGATGAAAGTGATGATGAGAGTGATCAAGAAACAGTGTCTAAGGATAATGCAGACAAATCTACTACAAATGAAGCACAAAACTCAACATCCGTCGAGTTACATAACGCTTCATCCGTCGGAAGGCAATCTGTATTATCCGTCGGAAGGCAATCTGTATTATCCGTCGGAAGACAACCTGCCTCATCCATCGGTACTCAAAATTCACCATCCGTCGGGTTATCAAAAGGAGCAGGAAGTCAAGGCAGATCACCCATAGAAAGCACCCCAATCTCAAATCAAAGATCCACAAACTCAGGGGAAGTTTCTAGCAATCAAAACTCAATCACACATTAAGACAATATTGAGGTCTCTTCATCTAGGGCTAATCTACCACAACCAAGAAAATGGACAAAAGATCACCCCTTTGAACTGATTATTGGTGATGTTTCTTCCAGAGTTCAAACCAGGAGAGCAACTCAAGAAGAATGTCTATACAACAGCTTCCTGTCTAAGGAAGAACCAAAGAAGGTAGAAGAAGCCTTGTTAGATCCTGATTGGATTTTAGCTATGCAGGAGGAGCTAAACCAATTTGAAAGAAATAAAGTATGGAAGCTGGTACCCAAGCCTACAAGAAAGAATCCAATAGACACCAAATGGGTATTCAGAAACAAGATGGATGAAAATGGCATAGTAGTAAGGAACAAAGCAAGATTGGTTGCTAAAGGCTATTGTCAGCAAGAAGGAATAGATTTTGATGAAACATTTGCTCCTGTTGCAAGACTTAAAGCCATCAGAATCTTCTTAGCCTATGCAGCCCATGCCAATTTCAAGGTCTATCAAATGGATGTTAAAAGTGCCTTTCTGAATGGAGATTTGGAGGAAGAAGTGTATGTCAGTCAACCTCCTGGCTTTGAAGATCCAAATTTCCCAGAGTATGTCTATTATCTACTGAAAGCACTTTATGGACTGAAGCAAGCACCTAGAGCCTGGTATGACACTTTATCAAAGTTCCTTTTGGAAAATCACTTCACAAGAGGTACTGTAGATAAAACTTTATTTTTCAGAAATGTGAATGGCTCTAGCATACTTGTTCAAATTTATGTAGATGATATTATTTTTGGCTCTACAGATGAGAAAATTTGTAAAAAGTTTTCCAAACTGATGCAAAGCAAGTATGAAATGAGTATGATGAGAGAACTAACTTACTTTCTTGGTTTACAAGTTAAGCAAGTTAGTGATGGAATATTCATTAGTCAAACTAAATATGTTTTTGATCTTTTAAAGAAGTTTGATCTAATGGATTGCACATCTGTAAAAATTCCCATGGCCACTGCAACTAAGCTTGAACTAAACACTACTGAAAAGTCTGTGGATATTTCAAGTTATAGAGGCATGGTTGGCTCACTTCTGTACTTAACAGCTAGTAGGCCAGATATAATATTTGCTACATGTTTGTGTGCTAAATTTCAGGCTGATCCTAGAGAGTCTCATTTGATAGCTATTAAGAGAATCTTCAGATATCTTAAAGGAACACCAAACCTTGGCATTTGGTATCCTAGAGATTCTGGCCTTGATCTAACTGGTTATTCAGATGCAGATTATGTAGGTTGCAGAATTGATAGAAAAAGCACAACAGGAACCTGTCAATTTTTAGGGGACAAGCTTGTGTCCTGGTTCAGTAAAAAGCAAAATTCAGTTTCTACTTCTACAGCTGAAGCTGAATATATTGTTGCTGGCAGTTGCTGTGCACAGATTTTATGGATGAAAAATCAATTGCTAGACTATGGTTTGCAAGTTGAAAGGATTCCAATTTTCTGTGACAACACAAGTGCAATTGCCATCACTGAAAATCCAGTGCAACATTCAAGGACAAAGCATATAGACATCAAGTACCATTTCATAAGGGAACATGTAATGAATGGTACTGTAGAGTTACATTTTGTTCCAAGTGAGAAGCAACTTGCAGATATTTTTACCAAGCCACTGGATGAATCCACCTTTTCTAGGTTGGTAAGTGAGTTAGGTTTGCTTAATTACTCTTGAATTTATCTGAATTATTTTGCAAGTTGAAAAGTAGCCAGAAATTTAACTGATTTTTAGTCTTGGATGAAAATTTTGGCTAAGTCAAAATTTGCATCTCGACGGATGACCATTATCCATCGAGTTGAGTCATCCGTCGATATACAAATTGTAAATAAAAATCAATTACTTTCTGGAGTATTTTAAAGCTCGACGGATATCAACTTATCCTCATCCGTCGAAGTGTCTAAATCTTAACCGTTAATTCCCTGAACATTATCCATCGAGTATACTTACAGTTTGTAAGCATTACACGACGGATAATAGATGGAATTTTTTTTAAAGTTTATTTTAAAACGGCTATTTTAGACAATTTTTATTGGGTAATTTACTTCTCTTTATTATTTTTATCAGTTGATTTTGAGTAAAGTATAAAAGCTTATTTTATTCTAATCATTTTCTTTTATCATTCTCAAATTCAACTGTGTTACTTCATTCTCTCTCAAGTAAAAATCCTCTTTCTCTTCAAGCTTTTCTTCTCTAACAATGACACCCGTAGTTAAGATCATGTCACAGACTGGGTTCATCTATGAGAAGAACAACTTCACTGCCTTGGTCAATAAGGGGATTCAGCAATCTGAAGACTATCATAAGATGATGGACTTCGTGAACAACTGCAAGTTAAGTTTTGCCATGCTGGAATCACCCACAATTTATTGTGAATTTGTTGAGGAGATGTGGACAACAGCAATCTATAACTCTACTGACAAAACCATCACTCTAACCATCAAAGGTAATGATTTCTGTATCAATAGTGATGTCATAAAAGCATGTTTCAAGATTCCTGATGATAATGTAACTGCACCACACACTGACACTGATATTGTCAATATGCTCAATTTCATTCATTATGCACTTCCTACTACAAAACTAAGTAAAATTAGAAGACTAGGTCTTAGGAAGGAATGGAGTTACTTGTGTGATGTAGTAACTAAAGTCTTTTCTGGAAAAATCAGTAATTTTGATTCTGTGAACATTTCCATGCTTAACATGCTATACATGCTAGTTACAGACAAATATTACAATTTCAGTGACCTTGTTGTGTATGAGTTAGGTTTTAAACTAGGTGACTTAGCCAAAAGAGGAAAGAATATTTACTATGCTAGATTTTTTATGCTTTTGGCTAACCATCTTTGTCAAGAGATTGAACTTGAGAACCCAAACAACAAATTAGCTTGTTGGGTTCAAGAGAGAAGAATCATTACAGACTTGAACAGAGCCAACCATCACAAGGATGTGCCAATGTTCTATTTTCCTGTAATGCTGACACCTCAGGTAAGTGAGGTAAGTTCATCCAGACCCTCAACTATTCCAATCTCTTCTATTTCTTTGACTTCAGGCATAGCTATGGCAACTGTGATAATGACCAAACAGTTGCCTACCAAAGCTGCCAAAACAACTGCAATTTCTAAATCCAAATCAAAGAAAACCCCCTCTAGTATCTCTCAAAAGGTACCAGTTCAAAAATCTACCAAAGCCAAAGAGGGGAGTGTGAAGGAGGGTAAGCCAAAGAGGGGAGTGTGAAGGAGGGTAAGATAGGTGAGGGAAGGGGTGAACATCAAAGAAACCCCAAGGATAAGGTTGGAGAGTTGAGTGAATCCCAGCCTAACCACACTACAGTTTCCCAACAAACTGTAGTGCTTAAAAAGGATAAAAGCTCACTTCTAGCTGCATCCTCCCAAAAGGATGTGGCTATTGAACAAAGCTCTCATCCAAGAGCACAGACCAAGAGGGTTAGGGACACAAGCTCACACCAAACCTACACTAGAAAGAAGAAATCCAAAACAACTGGGGATGCACAGGGCACACACTTAGTGCAAACTGGTGTTAAAGACATAGTCCCTGCACTTTCTCAAATTCAGATTGATGTGACTCCAATAAATGTGGAGTCACAGCCAAAATCTCTCATAATAGAAGCCACAGAAACACAATACCCACCAACTAACTCACTGGAAGTGGACATGATTAACACTTCAATTCCTGATTCCCCTTCTTTAACTCTGTTGGGGAAGCCAAAATCTAGTGCAAGTGAGCATCATCTTTTAGATGATTTGTTGGCTCACTTGCCAATTCTTTCTGATTCTATTGTGACATTTGTGCCTCAAATAACTTCAATCAACACAGAGTCAACAATAGTTTCTCTTCCCACCTCATTCATTTCTACTCTCTCGATGGATATTGTTCATCCGTCGAGTAGTGATTGTATCCCGACGGATAAGCTTAACAGCAGTTATCAGTCGGATAGCTTTACCACTCACCCGACGGATATCACTTATCCGTCGAGTGTCTCTGCACAACTTCAAACTTCAATAATTTCAAGTGCAGAAGATTTGGTGGTAATACAATCACTCTTAGGACTGAGAGAGGAGAGTGCATTGAGTGAGAGGCTGGGTTGCTCCCAGGCAAAAGGAGAGGAAAAGAGTGAATCTCAGCAATCCATTCATTCAGGATTGGCAAAAGTGAGTGAGAGGAGTCCCACCTTAGTAGGTGAAGGTGAGGGTGTGAGGATGGGGAGCCAGGGTGAGACCCTGATGCAACAAAAGAGAGAATATGAGAGAAAGGCAGGTACTGGAGAAATAAGGATGGAACCAGCCATTGTTAGTGAGTCAATGATTGTGGATGATGCTGAAAAGGAAAGACAATTTCAGCAACATTACAAAGCTGTAATTGATAACATTTCCTTGGATGCTGACACTTTTACTCACCCTGTTTCAGCCTATCAACTGTTGGCTGCTCAGGGCAATGTGGAGGCAGAGCAGACTTTGAATTTAGTGCACACCACATAATCTCTTCAAAGAGATAAAGCTGCTGTGAACAGAATGCCTTCTCAAGCTGGAGAGCCATCTGAAGAATTTGGAGTAAATTTTGATGATGATGACTCTGGTTCTTTGGATGGAAGCATGAACTTAGGGGGAGCTGAAGGCCCAAGTTCTGCTTTCAATTTACCTAAATGGGCATGGGCAAAGGAATTTTCACCAGGGCAATTTGAGGTGTCTTTGGTAAAACAAGTAATAGCTATTCAGCAGGCCCTTCAGGAAGCTTCAGATGCTGGTACCAAGGCTGTTCTTCAAGCTCACCTAGACTCTTTACATTTAATGAAGATCCAACACTCAAGACAGAATCTCAGTGTGGATGAATTGAAAAAGGAGATAGCTGACTTAAAGACATATAACTCTGAGAAGCTGGATTCAATAATGCCATATGGTACCATGCATGATCTATTACTAAGATTAAGGAGAGAATCAGATTCTGACAAGAAGATAGCCAAGCTGGAGAACAGAGTTCAGGTTATTGAGAATTCAGTGGCTCTACTTCTTCAAAATCAACAGACTCAGACAAATCTTCTTATGCAACTGGCTAAAGCACAAGGCCTAACTCCTCCACTTGATGATAACAAAAAGGGGGAGAGAGAATCAAGTAAGGGGGAGAAAGGACCAACTGAGGGGGAGAAACTTCTAGTTCAAATCAGCAAAGTAATTGTACCTTCAATTACTATCTCCAAGCCACCAGTTGCAGATGGTATAGATCTTATAAATGCAGCAGCAACAAATTTGAAAGATGCTGATAAAGGAGAGTTGACTCTGATCAACTGGAAAAAGATTGATGAGGAAATACAGAAAAAGTTTCAATTAGTCAAGGAACCAGATCAGTCAGCCATCCATCACTCTCATGTCAAGCCAATCAATGTGAATGAGATGAGCATGAACTATCTGGAGAAAGGACAATCTTCCTGCATCAAGACTATAAAGGCTGAGATAATTCTTAAACCAAGGGCAAACTATCCAAAGTTATCTTTGAAGAACCCTATGGATTCTGTGTATGAGACACCCAAGCCTGATGAAAAGAAGCTTATGTCAAGATCTATTCTCCTCTACAAAGATCCAGCTGATTCAGCCTCAAGAAAGAGAATTGCAAAGATATTCAGAAATGGGAAGGAAATTTGTGTGGTAGCTGGACATCCACAATTTGCTCATGCAAAGGAAGAAGAAAAAGCCAGATTGAAGCAGGAAAAGAGGCAAGCTGCTCTAGATGCAAAGAAGTCTAAACAAAAGAAAGAACAGTTTGCTATCTTGGCCAAGCTACAGGCTGTGAATTCTTCTCAACAAATTCCCTCTCAACCATCTCAAGCTACTGAATCAGAGAAGAAGATTGAAAAACAGAAGAAATCCCCAAGAAAGAAAGAACTGGCTAAAAGAACAAAAAGAAAGTTGGATGTTGTTGACAAGGAATTGGAAGATCAATTTCCAAAGAAATCCACTCAAGCTGAAACTCAAGCATCAAAGCCCTCTGTGGTGTTTGAAGATATAAGGGTGGTGGACCCCTACAGGAACATACATGGAGAGCCTATTGTGCCAAAGGATGAGCCAATAGAGTGGGATAAATTACCAATTCCTGACTTCAACTTGCCAATTCTTACTAAGCCAAGAAGGACAAAATCAAGGGCAGTCAAGAAAGTGAAGCTATCACCTCTCAAATCCAAGTCAGTAGTCAAAGCTCAACCCAAGGTCAACAGGGGAGACTACTTGTACTTGTGTGACATCAAAGAATTCTCAGATCTAAACCTTTATCTGGAGGAGCTGGATGAGGTAAGGGCAATTGATGCATACAGAAACCTACCTGAAAGGTTGGTGTTCAAGTACAAAGGGGGAAGGGAGATTCAGTGGCCTCTTCACAGGATACTTCAAGAAAGCCAAGTTGTGTTGATCAAAGTCTATTCATCCTTCAAGATAAACTTTGGGTTCAATGTAACTGCAAGAAGATTAGTATTGAAGAAGATTGAAGAGCTAAGGAGTGTTAGAGCCAAAGATGCACTACCCAAAACTCTTATCATCCCATACACAGGGAGAAGAGTGCATCTAAGGCCCTACTGGCTGATGGAATTCATGGATGACAAGGGTGTGAGAAGATTCTTCAGATTAGAAGACCAATTGAGTATCTCTAGAAATGAGACTCTCTTGGAAATGCAAGAAATGTTAGATCTCTCAGAATCTGATGAATTAGAATTTCACAGACAGCTCCAGAATCAAATTGAAGAAAACAACAGAAAGCTTGGAAGAAGATCCAGACATTCAAGAATCTAGAAAAATCTGCTCAGACTAGAGAAGCATCTTGAACTGACTGTGAGCCAAACCTTGTACATTTTTGTTTAAATTGAAGCACTTTCAGTTTTATCTACTTATCTTTAAAGATATATGTATAGGATGTTTTGTTATCATCAAGTATCTCTTAATTTATGGCTACAATTCCAGTAGACATAAATTGGGGGAGATTGTTGTGAATATGTTGTGTACTTGATGATTACCTAAACAAAACATCTAAGTAGATTTTACTTAGTGAAATAATGTAGCACTCGACGGATAAGAATTATAGTCCCGATGGATAACTCATTATAGTCCCGACGGATGATTAACTTATTATCCATCGAGTGAGTAGCTTATGTAATAATAAGTTTTTAGCATAGTGTTGTATGCACCTTTGTATAGAATCTGGAGTAGCATATAAGTCATGTTGACTTTAACTAGATATGCAGAATAGGTTGATTAACTGTACATAAGCAATGTCTTGTAATTCTGTATAAGTGAAATGAAGTCAAGTGCCAAAATAGCTACCAGCGGATGATTAACAAAGCTTCGACAGATGACCAAAATAGCTACCAACGGATGCTTAACAAAGCTTCGACGGATGATCAAATGACTATCAGCGGATGTTTAACATAGCAGTCGACGGATGATCAATTAAGTCATCGACGGATGATCTGAAAGTCGACAGATGATCATATCAAGATTCAAACATCCGTTGAACAGTGAAAGCTGACACACAGCCGTTGAGTTGGATACAAGTACACTGTGGAAGCCCATTAACTGGGTAATAGAGGACGAAAAAGCAGCAAATATCAAGACTGTTAGATTTTATATTGGTTCAGTTCTTTTGACTTTGTAATCTTGATAATATATAAACCAAGAGAGTAGCAAATAGAAAAATAACTGAGATAGCTAAGAAACAACAACAGAGAAATCTTTGTAAGCACTATCTTTAGCATTTCCTGTGTTCTTAGCAGTTCTATTTGTGTAAGCAGCTGTGAGCATTTTTACACACAGAGTCCTCTCGATATATTAAATATATCTCTGGTGGAATTGTTTAAATCCACCAGAAAGTTTTTAAAGACTCTTGTTTTTAATTACTTATGTTTTGATTCATTCAAGTTTACATTCCGCATTGTGCTAATCAAAACAAATATATCCATAATCGAGTTGAACATTTTTATTTCAAGAAAAAGGTTCAAGAATTCCATTCAACCCCCCTTCTGTAATTCTTGCTATATTGTTAAGGGACTAACAATTAGCTATATTTATTAGCTATATCCAAAATATTATTTTATTTTTAATTTTAAATATACAGTTAAAATTAATTTAAACTAATTATATTTAATACAATTGAAAATAAACATGTACTTAAATCAAAAATATTTAATGATAATATTTTTATTTTTTATATTTAAGAAAATATTTTAAATTAAATATTATAAAATAAAAATTTATTACATTTATAAATACAATAACATATTTATAAATGGAAAACATAAAATTAATAATATTACTTATATATATATAATTTTTAAATTAAGCATAATTTATTATAATATAATATTACAATTTTTATTTTGGTTAATAATTAAATAATATTTAAAAATTATTTAAAGTAGTATGTTATTTATTGTAAAAAGAATATTTATAATAGAGAACATATGATAGCGTTAGGTTAGACCATATTTTAAAAATGAGAGCTAACTGGTATTGATTTAGATGATGAGAGTACCCTTTTTCCGTGATCTAAAAATATAGGAGGTGCCGTTCAAAATTTTAAATATTAAATATATCTATTATATCTAACAGGTGATCGGCGTTGGAGATGCTCTAAATGAGCTGTCAAACGGCCCAAAATTTACAACCACTTCTAGGAAGTGAACACCAATTCAAACAAATTAAAACATGCTTCGAAACACATAAACTGATTGACAAAAAAACCGCATCAAAGGATACACAGAAGCCCAATTTAACTAAACATCCTTAACAAAAGTCTTGTAAAGTATATTCAAAATGTGCACTTTAGGTTAGTATTCAAGCAACCAAAGTACGGTATAACAAAAAAAATATTCTAAAAATAAAAATAAAGGGGACTACAGGGTCTGGAAAGTACAGACCACAAATTTAGTATAGAATACATCCCCACCTCATGACACCCAAACATTCAAATGGTCTGGTATTCAGAATGTTCCACCAATCCCAAAGCCGAGCTCTAACCTGAAATTTTATCTCTGAAAACAAGCCCACGTCAAT